>NW_010261455.1:0-5247 GCF_000690775.1 Eurypyga helias
AGCTACCGAGCCCCCTGTTCATACTGCTGCGAGGTGTTTTGGCAAGCAGAGCCCCTAATCCAGTGGGAAACGTGGACACAGAGACGTCAGAAAGCGGCGAACAGGGAGGTGGGAGATGGCTGGGAAGTCCCCAAGCCACCGGCACCCTTTGGAGAAGGCCAGACCACGGGAGAGGAAAACCAAGCAGGTGCCTCTCCACCACACAGCACCTCTGGCAGACTGGTTTTTCTTAGAAAATCCATTTTCTTCTCCTTAAATTCCCAGCCAGCTTCTCCTAGTGCCTTGCAAAGGGTGAAACCACCCATTCCTGACAAAATCAGCCCAGCCGGGCGCACAGCCGGAGTCCAAGCCACCTCCTGCCACCTTCCCAACATTGCTTATCTCTCATATTTCTTAGGCACACCCACACCAGAAAAAGAAAACCAGCTCTTTGGGAAACCTCCCAGTTAACAGAAAAATCTGATCCCCACCACTTCTGATCACAGCCTGCCGGTACGGACACGGTCCCCGGAGACGCGAGAGTGAGCGCACTGCGCCTGGGGAGGAGAGCACGCTGCCGTGGGATTGCTGACCACGCCGTCGGAGCAACCGCCGGGATTTCGGAGGTTGGGTGTTGTCCTCCTTGGCCTTGGGCTTCACATGGAAAAAGGGAATAAAAGGTGATGTTGGAAAACAAGCCCTGCACCGAAATGAGAGGACGGTTGATGTCCTTGTTTTAAGGGGCACAAGGGTGCTCACAGCTAATTAATGACACATCAGTGAAGGCAAAGGGGCACACAGCACAGCGTCGGCGTGCTCTGAAAAAGAGCAGAAGGATTTTCACGGTGCCGTGGCTTATAAAAATCGTTGCTAAACGGTGTTCACGGGATTGGTTTCCGCCTGAAGTTGAAGCTTGTCTGCTTCGGTGCCATATGAGTGAAGAAGAGCAGCACCACGGGCTCACCGCCCCTCCCTGAGCTACAGGAATTGCAGAGAGAAGAGACAAACCCAAGATTTTGAGGAACTAAAGGCAATGTTTTCCCAAGTATTTTCCCTCCCAGAAGAACTTTAACATGTAGGTCTCTTTCTTAATTAGCCCAGTTATGTGGCCATGTAATTGCTTCCAGGAGCGGCTCCCTCCCCTCCTGCCTGGCTTAAATATCCCTCCTGGTATGAAGAAAACATTTCTTTCAGGTCAAATTATTGTTATTTTGATTATGGTATGGAGTTTCAGGCCTACAAACACATGCGGTTCCCAGCATAAGCAAAAAATTAACCGATTGGCTGCCAGAGCCAGATGCTGCTCCGGCACCCAGCATCCCAGGCTCAGTTCCCAGCTCTGCTGTTAGTGCCCAGGGACTCACAGTGTGCCCTGTGCCTCAGTTTCCCCATCCGTAAAGTAAATGTTATGAGGTCTGCTGGAAAGTTCAGTCTGGACACTTTGTCTTTCCTCTGAATCACAAAGCCATATGGACACCTTGCCATTATTCCAGCTCTTCATCTGAAAGCACTTACTTTCCCGTCTCGTTCCTCAAAAGGTTTTAAAAGCAGCCGTAGAGAATACCCAAACCTGCAGGTTTTTCTCCAGATAACGCCATCCCCCACTGCCCACAAGGAATTAGCTGGTTTTCACAGCATCCCCATCCCGGGGAGGGCTCTGACTGTGCCCCACACCCCAAAAGCCCGCCCCACCAAAGGCAAGAATGTTCATCCTAACTTGCCTAATCCCGCTCGTCTCCCTGTGCCAGTCCTCCCACACGGAAAGCAGCCTGCCAGCCCTGCTTTTCATAACTGAACAGCTACGAAAACCCTGGCCCTCACACAGCTCCCAGCTCTGCTCTCTCCCCACTCTGCTGCAGCTCTGCTACCCCAAACCCAGCAGCACATCCCTGCCACGGGCACCCAAACCCAGCCCATGGAAAACCAGGGATGCTCCACGGGATGTGCCTTGGGCTGAATCCCAGTTGCGGAGTCCCTTAGGGTGATGGTGGTGATGGGTGATGGTGCTGGCAACCGCCGGGCGGTGGGCAGTGGTCCCGGCCACCAGCCTGGACCAGGATGGAAGACGGGGTGTCCATCGCTGCCACCAGCATGGGGAGAGATGCAGTACCCAGGCAATCCCTTCCTTGTTCCTACAGTGCTCATGTCTCACAGCACGGGGCTTCGGGACCTTTTCTTTATCGTGTTGATTCTTGCAGAGCATGAACCACCCCGACAATTATTTTTGTCTAATCCAGAGTGCACAGGCATCACTCTCTCATTTTGGGGGATTTTTTTGATGCGGAGAACCGTAGCCAGAGAAAACACAACTATTCCTCAAGCTGAAGGTTTTCCAGGAATACGGACTGAGCTGCTTTTGGACATGAGTGATTACATTTTTGTCATCCTTGGGTTACTTGCCTGTGCCAAAGCCAAGGTTATCCAAATTATACATGTGTGCTGGGGCTCAGCATCCACTGAAAGGAAAGGTAAGCTCCCACTGACACCCCCAAGAACCTCTCCTTCCAAGCTCTCCTTTTCCAAGGCGACAAACTTTCCCCCTTGGGGATGGAGAAGCTGTCTTTGCCCCATGGCATCCTTGGAGGGCAAGGAAGGCTGGTGTTGTGCCAGGTTTTGGCGTCCTGTCCCAAGGATCCCATTTGGTGAAATATTTTGGCCAGATTTACCATCTGATACAGTTGGTTTTTTTAAGCAAAGAAGAGCAGATGACATCTGCTCTGCCCTCCCAGAGCTTCCCAAATCCTCATCTCACCGTGGCACGTCACACGGGCTCTCACAACAGCCAGGCGAACAAAAACAGTCCCTTGGATCTCCTCCCTTTGTTGAGCCACGAGCGCTCCAGCAGCTGCAGCGCACGTGCACCGTGCCGAGGCTTTGTACCTCGTTCAGCATCTCACCCCGAAAGGTCTTGGTGGTCACCTCCACCTCCTCCCAAGGTGCCCAGCAGCTTCTCCCGAGGGATACAACGGGCGTGTTCAGCTTTGCAAGACCAAAGCATCGGTCACGGCAAGCAGAGGCCCCAGTGGGCAACCAAACCAAGGTGCTCGCTGGCACGCGGCTCCTGTCGGGCACTGGATTTTGGTACCCGTGCACCCGCGCAAGCGCACGTGCCGCGAACGTCTCCATGCCGAACTGCCCCGGGGCCGCAACACCCAGGGATACGCAAGCAGGACCCTTTGCAGGACGCCCCGCCAACCCTTGCACACCCGCCTGCGCGTGTCCGCAACCTCCCCCGCAAAGTTAAAATGCAAGTTATGCTCTGCATTACCAAACACAGCCCCAGAAAACGCCGTCGGAGGAAACGTGGACGGGGAAGATTTCGCTGGCCGCTGCTGAGCGTGCAGAAAGGGAAGCAGCCCATTCCCCAGCCCTGGCACCTGTGTTTGGGGCCGCATCCTTCCTCCCTCCTTCCCTAGCTGCTCTGCCCATTTTCCCAGCTGTGGATCTCATCCCACGCCGGCGGGTTATGAACGGAGACTCCAGGAAAGCTGCCACGGCCAAGGCAGTTTTAACATGCTGGTTTTAAAACGAGGGAAGAAGCGGTGAGGCCGCATCCCGAGCGAGCTGGGGGGACGTGGCCATTGCTTCGCATGGCTCCCCGCGGGTCTGATGCCAACCTGGGGACAGTCACCTTTGTCCCCTCCCTGCGGTGGCAGCTCGTGGGGCTCCGTGCCTGCGGGAAGGGTGCAGCAAAGGGACAGCCTTGACCTCCCCAACACCTGTTTTGAGGGAATTTGGGATTTTTGCAGGGAAACTCCCCTGTGGTTTTGTGGGACATCCTGCACCGCACATAACGGTGCAGCAAGGAGTGGCTGCTTGCACACAGAGAATGAGGACGAGGCAATTGGGCTATTCCAACCTGTGGCTTGTAAAATATAGTAACACATCTAAGTTGGGTTTACTGCTCATCCAGCTTATGAGCTAATAAAATAAGCTTAGCATATTAAACGTTGCTGGTGTAGTGATGAGAGCAACCCTCGTGTTTCAGCCCTGCTATCACCCAAATATGTGATTCCCTCACCCTTTTTATCCTCTAAGCTCCGGAGGAGGAGGAAAAGCCAATCTCCCTCCAATACCACTGCACTCCTTCGAACACCCGCTGTGCTGCCAAGCAGGAAACACCATCAAATATCGCATTCTTGTGAGCGGGGAAAACGCACGTGCAGCGTCTGATGTCACCCCACTGGGCAAGGGGACATCCCCACGGCTGTTTCTCCATCCCAACCCATGAACTGCTGCCAGCAGTTTCCCTCTGGACAAGGGGATGCCGTGCACCGTGCGGGCTTTGCGGCACGTGGCTGTACAATAAAAATCAGCAGATGAACCCATCGAAGAGAAACCGGGGGGGAGTTTTCTGGCTGGCAGAAGGTGACAGCCCACCCATGGAGGTGGCCAGGGCAAAGCCCCTGCTCCTACAGGAGGAACCCTGGGGTCTTCAGGTCTCCCCCCCATCTCCATCCCACACAGAACCGGTGGTGTTATTGACTTTATGACTACAAATTATTGATGTGGGAAGTGTGAAATCATAAAACTGCAGGAAAAGAAATTCTGTGGGCACGAAATGGAAACGCCACTCGCACTGCCCTGTGCTGCAGCCTCTTGCTAAAGTCCAGTCACTTGGCCCTGGAGGGGGAGGACCCAGAGCAAAATCCTCCCCAATTTGAACTTCAGATCTGTTATCTGGCTCTGCGCAGCAGATTGAAGAGGGAGGTTGTGCTCTGTGTTTGCAACTGAAAATGAAACGCGATAACATCTCCAGAGTGGAAAATTACAGAGGCTAAGAGCAAGTAAAGCCTGTAGTGGTATGAATTCAGCTCCTGACAGAGCCAGGGCAAGGTGCCTCGGGGTGCTGCCTTCACCTCCTCACGGCAGGCTCAGGGGTCCTCCCTCCTGAACTCAAAAATGCAGGGTTTAACGTATTCCTGCTTGAAACACAGGAGGAAACAACAACACGGTGGACTCGCAAGCAAAAATCAGCTCAAAACAGAAATGCGGGAATTCATGAAAGAATTCCATTTGGAGGGCAACAGGTTTTCTGCTCAGACAGAAGGATGCGCTTTCCCTGACACACACACTGCAGACCCTCCTCACGAGGATGCTGAGGGCTGATGAGCACAGCATCACCTCTCTGCTGAGCCCCGCAGCAATGGCACCTCCGCCTCTTACCTGGGTCATCTTGGCGAGGTCCAGCGAGGGCCGTTGCTCCTGAACCTCCTCCGGTCTCCGTCGCTTGACCCCGACCTTTTTGTCATTCAGGACGCAGGGCTG
>NW_010261456.1:0-485 GCF_000690775.1 Eurypyga helias
GCCGCGTCCCGCGGGATGGAAAAGGTGCCGCTCCCCTGGGTTCAGGTTTTCTGCAGTTCGTGTCTTGCCATCTTAATTACTTCTCCCCGACTCTATCGAATCGTTCTGCACGATCCATGCCTTTCTCTCCTCAAAGAAAAAAAAAACCCCCGTTTTTTTTTTTTTTTCCTGGACAACGTGGGATGTTTTTTGTGTTTTCCAGCGCTGTATCGGCAGAAGGCGGTACGATGAGAACGAGGACCTCTCGGACGTGGAGGAAATCGTCAGCATCAGGAGTTTCAATTTGGAAGAGAAATTAAAGAGTAAAACGTATCACGGGGATTTCGTGCATGCCATGGATGGGAAAGGTAACTGCCCGGAGGAGCCCAGCCCGGGCTCGCTGCGCTCCCGGAGCCTGCACGTGTAGGTCCGCGCCGGGTTCGTATTTCGCGCCCGCGTCCCCTGCCCGGGGATCCGGTGACGACGCCGGGGCCGAGCAGCGGGGG
>NW_010261457.1:0-1200 GCF_000690775.1 Eurypyga helias
CGAGCAAAAGAAAAAATAAAGAAAGAACGACGTAACGAGAACAAGAAAAAAGAACGAGAGGAAGAACAAAAAGAGAAGCGAAGAGAGAATGAAAGAAGGAAGGTACGATAAAAAGAACCGAAGAAAGAATGAAAGAACGAAGGAACGAGAAAAATAAAAAATAAAGAAAGAATGAGGGAACGAGAAAAAGAAAAAAGAAACAGAGGACGAACGAGGGAACGAGAAATAGAAAAAATAAAAGAATGAAAGAACGAGGGAAAGCGAAAAAGAATGAGAGGAGGAATAAAAGCAAGAGGGAATGAGAAAAAGAAAGAATGAAAGAAGGATGGAACGAGAAAGAGAACCCAAGAAAGAATGAAAGAAGGAGGGAACGAGAAAAAGAACCAAAGAAAGAATTAAAGAACGAAGGATCGAGAAACAGAAAGAAAAAATGAAAGAAGGAGGAAATGAGAAAAAAAAAAAGAAAGAATGAACGAACAAGGGAACGAGAAAAAGAAAAAAGAAAGAACGAACAAAGAGGGAATGAGAAAAAGAAATAATGAAATAAGGATGGAACGAGAAAAAGATAACAGAAAGAAAGAAAGAACGAGTGAACGAGAAAAAGAAAGAATGAAAGAAGGAGGGAATGAGAATATGAACGAGTGAAAGAATAAAAGAACGATTGAACGAGCAAAAGAATAAAAGAACGACTGAACGAGCAAAAGAAAAATTACAGAAAGAATGAGGGAACGTGAAAAAGAATAAAGAACGAGAGAAAAAACTGGGGAATGAGAAACAAAAAATAAAAATGAAAGAAGGAGGAAATGAGAAAAAGACTGAGAGGAGAAATAAAAAAGAGGGAACGAGAAAAAGAAAAAATATAAAAATGAAAGAAGGATGGAACGAGAAAGAGAACCGAAGAATTAATGAAAGAAGGAGGTAATGAGTAAGATAACTGAAGAAAAAATTAAAGAAGGAGGGAACGAGAAAGAGAAGTGAAGAAAGAATAAAAGAACGAGGGAACGAGAAAAAGAACCAAAGAAATAATGAAAGAACAAGGGAATGAGAAAAAGAAAGAAATAATGAAAGAAGGAGGGAACGAGAAAAAGAAAAAAGAAAGAATGAAAGAAAAAGGGAACGAGAAAAAGAAAAAAGAAAGAATGAAAGAAGGAGGGAATGAGAAAATGAACGAGTGAAAGAATAAAAGAACGAGGGAACGAG
>NW_010261458.1:0-2918 GCF_000690775.1 Eurypyga helias
TGTTTGTTTTCCCCCTTAAAACCTGCAAAACACAGCTTTTTGGGTTTTTTTAATGTAAGCGCGGGGGTGCGACGCGCCTGCAGCATCCCCTGCATCCCGCCGTCTTGGTTTTGGGATGCCGGTCCAGGGCAGCACCCCGCTGCAGACCTGCCCGAGCCCCCCCAGCCCCCGCCGGCGTACCTGCGGAGCGCTTGCGAAAGTGACCTTGAGCCTGTGCCAGGGCGATGCCGCGGGGCACGCGGTGGGTAACCCGGCCGATTCGGGGCTGGAGATGGGCTGGATGCTCGCCCGGGCTGCCGGGAGTGTGGGATTTTTGCAAGCTGGCCCAGCCCGCTGAGCGAACACGCTGCTGGGCAACACCCGCTCGTCCAGTGCGCTTTTTTGGAACATTTAATTATTATTATTTTTACTTTCTTCCGGGATGGGTCAATCCCTGCTTGGAGAGGAGCGGACAGAGTTGTTTAATCCAGTTCCCTAGTCAGGGCTTGCTTCTCCCAAGGCTTTTTGCCAGGGTTTCTGCGCCGCTGCGAGGTAAGTGACTTCTGCCCGGGGTTGTTGTTGCTCCCGGTTCTTTCTGAACAAGCAGCTCGGCGTCGTAGCTGCTCGGCGTCGTGCAGCTCCCGCTTGTTTTGGCGAAACCCAAAATTGGCGCTCAAGAGCAGCGTGGTGACGGGGCGGGCGTGTGTTTACATGTGGCTTACCAGGTAAGGCTGGGTTGCGGTGGGGAGAACTTGCCTTCCCGAGCCACTCGAGCCATCCAGCCGTGCCTTCCCCTCGTGATTAATTCCTCTTAATTGGAGGAAACCTTCTGACTTCCGCCGGGCGAAGGCAGGAGCAAGGCAGGTAGCGTGCCGGTAGCGCTCCTCGGGGGGAGGGGAGGGGGATAACAAACACCAGCTCCAAGTTTTACGCGATCAAAACATCTTTTTGTTGTGTTTTTCCTCTCCCTGGTTAATGGCTGTGGTTACAGCTGCAGAGGGCTTACTGTAACATGTCCTCAGGAAAGATTTTTCTGCCATTATTGCAGTAATTGCAGCTTAATACAAGTTTCACAACCTCACGTAGCACGGACGTGCGTGGCGAAGCCCGGCGGGAGTCCCTCGGCAGGGAGAGCCGCAGCCAGAGCTTTAGCGGCAAGTGACTTTTTTTCTTCCCAGAGCACCAAAAAAAAAATTAAGTTTTCCCTGAGTTTTTTAAATTTTTTTTTCCCCGAGTTCTGCTTTTTCAGGAAAGCTGTTGAAATGCTGGTTTTGCTGGAGCCTTTGTTCTGTTACTGTTGCTAGGGACATCATCCTAAACAACTCTAAGCAAATGGAAAATACTGGAGGTATTTAAGTGGGACCCTTGGCTCCTCTCGAGCTCGGTTAAGGTGGGAATATGGAGCTGGTTTATCCCTGCTCCGGGGCTGCAGCTCCCAGGCTGGGACTTTACAGTGCAGCTCGCCTTGAGAAAAGACTGTGGGTTTACCCGCCGCACCTCTTCCTCGGTCCCCTTGGCTTGCCAGGATGCGCGCCGGGAAGTTTTTCCCCTGCGGAAACGGGTCGGTCCTTCTGTGAGGAAGCGAAGGGTGTAATTTTTGTTGTTGTTGTTGTTGTGGTGGTTTTTTGTGCACTGATTTTTATCTGTTGCGAGGCGCTGGCTGGGGGATGGAGAGCTTCTCTGGGAAGCGTAAGCAGGCGGTCCTTAATAAAAATGATATTAATAATAATAATAAACAGGCGTTTTCCACGGGCGGGAGTGGTTTGTGTGCAGTGGGTGCACTCAGCCTCTCCCGTGGGATGCGGTGGACTGTTTCCAAGGCTGGTCAAGCAAAGCAAACTCACGCTCTGCCCCGAAACCACCTCTTCTAAACCTCACAAACCCTTCCCCGCAGTGTTCAGCCCGAAGTAAGGGACCAGAAAGATGGAGGTAGCCCTGGGGAATTCCGGGATGCCTTCAGTTGCGTGCAAGCAATAATTGCCGGAGGAAGAGTTGTTCTTGGCAAGGGAAGTGGCAGGCAGCGATGCTTCGGGCCGTCTCCCTTCTCTGCCGTGGTGAGAGGGCACAGCCAGCGTCTTCTGAGGCTGTTTTTCTGGGAAGCTAGAGGAAAGCAGTGAGGGGATATTCTGGGATGGGAGCAGCAATAAAGGCGTGCGTTTGCACACAGGTTTTGGGGATGTATTTGGAGCAGAAGCTTAGAAACACCCTGTAAATGGGTTTTCCCAGAGCTCTTCTGGTCCTGCTGTGTTTTCCCACGTTGCAGAAGAGAAGCAGTGTGAACTCCTTCCCGGGCAAGGAGATCCTTCAGGTGTAATAGGTGAATTGAAGGGGGAAACCTCAAGCGGAGAAGCTGGTGCTGTTGTTCCTGTTGCTCTTGCTGCCCTTTTCTCCCTGAGCTTCGCTCACGCATCACCTAAGTCCAATCTCCAAGGAGTTTTTCTCCAGGAGGGGTTGGATGGCCAAGCCTGGGAGCCAGAGGTGCAATTTGGGGTCGGCTTTCACGTTTTGCCTCGGAATCATCGCCGTGCTGGTCCCCGTCTGGAGCATCCCGTGGGCTAGAGCGAGACACAGGCATCCCCGTGGGTGACGGTGGCCTTTTGGCTTGTCCCCGCGGCAGCCGTCTCTCCTTTGGTGGCGGGTGCTGGCTCGCAGTATGACTGGGGGCTCCCCCCCCGAAAGCGCCTCTGACTGGTTTTGGGACCAGTTATGACTGGACCCTTTTGACGCCGTCGTTCAGCAGTGCCACAGAAAGTCCTTGCTGAAAACCTCAGCCCAATTTCACTCTCAGCCACCAACCCCAACCTTTATTGAGCGGGCGAGCTCTGGGGTGCGATGGTGGGGTGGGGGGAGAAGAGGGAGGGGGTGGAGAAGGGCTGGTACCTCTCCCCCACGCAATTTGCCCTGCATCCTTGGATGTCTTTGCATCTTTTTTTGTCCTG
>NW_010261458.1:3005-3249 GCF_000690775.1 Eurypyga helias
CCCCAGCCAAAATCCTGTTTGCGTTCCCAGAGCGCCGGGTGGAATATCGCGAGGGCTGCGCCGGGTTTCATTCACCAGCGAGGAAAATAAATACGCCGGGGCCGTCCCCGGGCAGGCGGCGGGTACTACTCCGGCACTACTACAGTGTGAAAACAAAACAGATCCTCCAGCCAAGCAGCGCTAGTTTGGCTCGGAAATGCATTTTCCAGTCAGGTCGGAGCCAGGCCTTTTTTTTTTTTTTTTT
>NW_010261458.1:3464-3709 GCF_000690775.1 Eurypyga helias
CTTGCTTGGAATCCCGCACTTGGGTTTGCGGGAGGGGGAAGAGGCGGTGCGAGGTTCTGCCTGGGTCATGGCTGAGCCTTGCTCCCCCTGGATATTTGGGGGATTGCATGGTGGCTTTATCACGTGCCTAATAACGTCTTAAAATGGAGACTAAAATAGCCATGTGCAGCATAATGATGCTTTAGCTCTTTTCTTCCCGCTTTCGTAAGCCAAGACCGTGTTCTTGCATCGGGTTTACATCCTGC
>NW_010261458.1:3747-4944 GCF_000690775.1 Eurypyga helias
GCCTCCCGGTTCCCTCCTGCGGATGGAAAATCCGACAGTTGGCTGGAATCGTGGTTTCTCGGCGTACAAATCCAGCTGTGGCTTTCTTCTCAGTGCGACAAAACCCATCGTTTTCCTTTTTGTCGTCGAGCACTTCAGGACTGTTTGGGGGAGAAATGTGAGAATTCAGTTAAACTGCCCAGACAGAGTTGGGTTGGTTTTCTTAAGGTTAGAGAAGAAGTTGCTGCTGTGCCTGCCAGAAGAGAAAATTAGAGATGGGGAAGAGGAGGTTTTACTAGGGGAAGGGGTTGGCAGGCGGCATCTTGGCGTTCCTCCCTGTTAAAGAGGGGACTGATGCTTGGATGTGCCAGAGGGAGTGTTCCGAAGGGAAACCTAGAACAAAAAAAAGAATGGATAAAAGCCTAGTAACAATATTAAAATAATAGGGAATAAAAGCCTCTGCTGTGATGCACATCCTGCACAACAAGTCATACTGGTGCTGCATACCACGTGCAGCCTGCACAATTCCTCAAAAGCTCACTTAAAATCAGTTAAAAACAGTAGTAGTAATAAAAAATTAATACTAATCCATCCGCTCTTGCAGAGTTTAATAGAGTATTTATTTTTGTTGCTGTTCATGTGTCTCACGTGCTCCGGTTCTGTCCCGTGCAGCTTCCCGGTGGCAGTCTCCCTCGCTCGCGGAAGACGTACAGCCCGAAATCTGGATCGCGCAGGAGCTGCGGCGCATCGGCGACGAGTTCAATGCCTCCTATTGTCCGAGAAGGGTAACTTTCGTCTTTCTACTTTCCATTTCTTTACGCACGGCCTCTAAAAGGGAAGAGCTTAATCATCTCTGGAAACAAGTTCTGCGGCGCGCGTTTCGTTCGCTCAGACGTAGAAAAGGGTGCGCGGGTGGTTGCCTTCGCCTGGACGCAGGGGCGTGCTTGCCTGCGCCGGCGACTCCTTAAATCGATGTAAAGCAACCTTTAAACAGGGACTTGAGGCATCTGGGTGACAGGTTCACTGTGTCTTTCGTAGCACCCAAGGCTGGATTGGGGCTGGACCTGGCAATGATGAGGAAGAAACTTCTGGAAGTTGAATCGGAGAAAGTTTGGGGCTGTTGGGGTATTTTGGGGAAGAGCCCCTCTGGAAGTAGAGTCTGGTGGGGTGCCCAGCCTGGTGTTTTTAGGAAAATGGGCAGGGAGCAAGTGTAGCGGG
>NW_010261458.1:5012-5576 GCF_000690775.1 Eurypyga helias
GTTACAAGTAAGAAACTGGGATAGATTTGGACTGATAACATAATTTTCTGGCAAAGAACTTGCCAGAGCTGTTTTGAAATGCTTGTGTTTGTAAGGCTGTAAACTCTCTCACCTCTGAGTGTGGCAACAGAAGTAGGTGGCACTAAGGCAAAAGAAAAAGCCCCCCCTGGAGCAACCCAGAGAGGTGGAGTAACAGTATTTTTCAGAAGAGCGCTGTTGGCCGGTGACTCGCCTGCCGACTGCTCCCCACGGCTGCGTGTTCGTGCGTGTGGTTTCTGGTCCATCGACTCACCCTTACGCTCGTCTGTGGGAAGAGGAGTCAGAAGCCCGTTGGGCAGCGGCGTCGGTGACGAAATGCTGACTGCCCGGATTGTTATCCGTCCTCCCCGGCTCGTGAGTCACTCCGTGCCGCTCCCAGGATCTGTTGGGCGGATGCCCGTAGGCAGGGGCTCTCCCCCAGAATGGGTGCTGGGCTGCCGCTGTCCGGCTCCTTCTGCACGTCCTCTCTGCATCGCCTGGAGACTTCTCCATCAGCTCTGCTTTCTTTCCAAATGCTCTGGCATT
>NW_010261458.1:5637-5955 GCF_000690775.1 Eurypyga helias
GATAAAGCTACATTTGATCCCGAATCCGGAACATGCTGCTTCTACTTTCCCATCCAGGTTGATCCTTCGTGATGCGAAATACCTGTGGTTGGTGGGTTTTTTTTGTTTTTATTTATTTAAAAGATATCTTTCCAAGGAAAAGTAGGGATTAAGCCAATCCTACCAGCCTTCAGACCACTGAAGGTGCCTGGTAGCAGCAAGCTGACCCAGAAGGGCTGGCAGAAATGCGGAATGCCGTGTCATCCCATCTCCTCGCTGACTCCTGGCGCAGCGTCTTAAATTTGGAGCGCAGGCAAGCCCCGTGAGCGCCTTCTGGGA
>NW_010261458.1:5997-8143 GCF_000690775.1 Eurypyga helias
CCTCGGTGCTGCTGCGTGTGGGTGCTTGCACGCTGGAGATCTGCACCGGGCACGTCGTGCTGCTCCATGCAGAGCCACGATCTGTGCTGCCAGGTGGATGAGAGGGTGTGAATTTTGTCCTTGATGAGCTTGGCTTTGTGGCAGAGTGGGGTTTTTTTTCCTTCTGCAAGCGGTCAGGCTGCTCCGGAGACAAGTGGCGGAAGGGTAGGTAGGACCGGCACGCCTGGCTCTGCTGCTCGCTGGGCTTTGCCCTTTAAGGGTCAGAAGCGGGGAACGCAGAGCCCAGCCAAAACGGCACTTGCCGGGCAGGTCGGAGCTGTCGGACAGGTCGGAGCTGTGTATTCCCCATCACGTTCCTTAGTGTCACTCGGGGACAAGACTCTTGGGAATCAGAGGAGTTGCCATCCAGCACCTCTTTGCCCCGACAAAGCTCGTGGGTCCAGCGAGCGGAGGTGACCACGGGGACCCTCTGAGCTGCCCGCGGAGGTGGAAAGTGTCTTGGTTTAACTCCCTAATCTTTCATTTTTGTACCCCTTTATGGAGCTCACCCAGTTCTGGCATTTCTCTTGCATCCTTCTCTGAGCCTGATGGGGTTTTTGTTTGTTTTCTCCTTGCTTTCCGCCGCCTAGGCAGTCAGGCAGCACGGTGGGCTTAGTGTCGTGCTGCTGGGGAGGGGGGTAAATCCCACTGCTGCGGGGACCCGATGCTCTGGGGCGCAGGGGTGATCGTCTCTGCGTGGGGGCAGCACCCGGTTACGCCCCGTAGCAGGGAGGGCGGTTTGCATATCAGTATAATCAGCGTAATTTCTCTCTCCGGGGCATGCACAGGCATGATTTTACTGCACTAAATATTGTCACGATCAGATTGTTTCTGGACAGTGCAGGGAGCGAGGAGGGGGGATGTTTGGGCTGGTCTTTTGCCCTAAAAAAATAAGGCTTAAAAATCTGGGGTGATACGAAGATCCAGGGAGGAGCATTTGGCTGCTGTGCCCCTGTGGTGTGAGTGAGGTGGTGGTTACACCTGGTGCGGTCTGAGCCAAAATCCGGGTGGGAGCAGACACTGATGCTCTTCTCTTTGCCGAGGGACGTGTATCTTTATTTTTTTTCCCCTCTCAGCCTTCCCACATGGTGGCTTTTCATCCCTCCAGACTCTGGCTAGTGGGGCTTACTGCTCCTTTGCCATGTTTCAAACCCCCCAGCAGCATAACGTGTGCGGGGGCTCGCCCGTGGTGTCCCCGCGGCCGCCTCCAAGGCAGACGTGGTTGGGAGCAGGCAGCTCCGGGGCATTGGGAAGCTTTTTAGTGAAGGAAAACAGGAAAGGTCACGGGGTTTACTTTCATTCTTCATAAAATGCTTGATTTCACGCCTCAGAAATATCTGCGTGGCACCGCACGAGCTGTTGGTACCACGGGAGTTTCCCGCTGGAAACTAAAAGTCATGGTCTTTGGTTTTTATTTTCTATTTGGTCTCTCTCCCCTTTCATTTTAGGGTTTCTTGGATAACCAGGCAGGAAACCCCCAGATCGTCATTCTGCGCCTCCTGCGTTACATCATCCGCCTCATCTGGAGGATGCAGTGAGCACCGGGCGCATCCCGAGGCACCGGAACTCGTTTGCTTGTCGGGAAAGCCTGGGTTGGACGGACACACGGACGGGTGTGGGTCTCCCTGCGCCGCCCGGCTCCCACCCTGCCTCTCCCTAGGGAGCAGGGGCTGTCGGATGAGGGTGGCTTCCCACGCCGACCTGCTGGGACTCTCCGATGCGGGATTTCATCCTGGAGTGGTGGTTACCACGTTGCTCTCAACATTTTTATCACTTTTTATTTTTTCCAAGAGTCTCAGAGAAAATAACGGCCGTGGAATCTTTTTTTTTTTTTTTTTCCCCCTCATCATTCCTGGAAACCCACTGGCTCATCTGGGATAAACCCTGCAGCAGGGAGGAGGAAAGCCTTGAACCAGCCGACGGGCAGAGCCGCCTTGGTTTGCCTTGCAGACCTTATTCCAGAGACTCACAGAGCCTTTGCCTTGCTCCTCCGTGAAAAAGGATGATGGAAGAAGGGCAGAAGGATTTAAATCAGCACTTCTTTTACCTGTAAATACCTAATGCTACCCCACATCCACCTTAATTTGCATCATGCAAATTGCCTATT
>NW_010261458.1:8204-8919 GCF_000690775.1 Eurypyga helias
TTTTTTTTTTTTACACTCTGAATTTCAAGACTGAGCGGCCAGATTCCCAGGGTCCAAAACATCACAACCGACCAACCAAACAAAAAATACAATCCACCAGGTTGCCTTTTATTTTTAGAAATATCTTTCTATAAAACATGTGAAAACGCTTACGTATTGTATATTATATATAATATATGACGTCGGTGACGGAGTAATCCAGCAATAAAGTGTTCGCGGAGGCAGGTAAAGCAGTTGCCAGCACGCGGCAGCTTCTCCCCGGGAGACAGTGTGCTTCAGGAACTGTTTGCAGTCGTGGCTTGTCCCTCGCTGTTGAACCCTGGAGAGGGTTTTTAAGGCGCTGGATTTCTTTGTTTTCCCTGGGATCCTTGAACTGGACAGCCTGGAGCCGGGGGATGAGCAGGATGGGACCGGCGGCACGAAGACCTCGGGTGCTGATGCACAGGGATGCAGCTGAAGGATGCTGACCCAGTGTGGATCCACCCAGAGACTCGCTGCGTGGGGTCTGCTCCCCACCCACTGCCATGTCTCCTCCCAAACTGCCCTCCTTTCCCTGGGAAGACCCGAGTGGGCGCTCAGTGCCATCCCCTTCCACCTGGAGACCCCGTGCCTTGCTGGAGGAGCCCCGAGGGCTGGTTGGAAGAAGCAGGTCTGTCTCCTTGGACCTCTCCGTGGTCTCCGGTTCATCTCATGAGCAGCTGCCGTGCGCTTTTGG
>NW_010261458.1:8974-11581 GCF_000690775.1 Eurypyga helias
ACCCCCTTATCTATGCACAAATGTACCCCTCCCTGCCTCTGGAGCTGCCCCTTCCCTCGCTGGTGCAGGTGTTCCTCCAATCCCCTCCCAAACGCCACGGTTTTATATTTCTGGTTTCACCAGTGCCATATTAAGGAGAAGAAACACCCCCCCCTCACCCCCAAACCCCACCGTAGCAGTTTTTTCTGCAGGGAGAAGCTGTTCCCAGTGCCCTGTGTGATTATCCGTGTTTTTAACGACGGACAGACTGTACAATCTGACCTCTCCATGCCTGTCCGGTAGGCGAAGGGCCGCGGTGTCGGTGGGGGCCTGCGTACCTCTGACCAACCGCGCTCCTCTGGAGTGATCATGGACCGATTTCTTTTTAATTTTCAATTTATTACCTTTATTGGGACCTGCAGGATGAGCATCGGTTGCAGGAGCTGGCCTCAGCTGCAGGAATGTTTAGGGAAGGGTATTGTGGGCAGGTTTTGACTGGGACCTTCGCCCTGGTGCGGTTAAAACACCCGGTGAGCTTGGCCAGGGTGGGTTCCTGCCCTGTGTCCCCTTGGTTTTGGCTCCCCGTAGGCTCCGTGCTCGAGCCACCATGCTTTTTCCGGAGGGTTTATATAAAAAAAACCCCACCGGGAAGGCTGCCACCGCGCGTTTCCCATGGGAATCCATGCGGAGGTAGAATTTAAAATGAATAACTAAAATTGGCAGCAGAAAGGGGACTCAACCCAGCTTTTCTTCACCCCCCCCGGTTGAGTTTCGTCCGTTGTCAGTGGATGGAACGGTGCTTTCGGGTCCTGCAGCCTTACAGCATCCCAGTGCTGCGCCGCCCGGAATGTGTCCCTTGGAGTACACCAAAGAAACGCCGAGCACTTTACCCCCTTCCTCCCCACCGGGCTGCCCTAGCTGACAGTGGGGCGAAAAAAATAGTCATTTTAAGGGAAAATAAACCCCCCCAGCCCTGAGGTATTGGCACCTGGGACTTCTCCACGGGAGGTGTTCCCGGCCAAGAGGTGGTCATGGGAAAATTACCCCCCAGAAAACAGGTTTTACCCTCTGGGAGTTGTGAGTTTTAGGGTAACAACCCCAAAAAGCCTCTAAAGAGAAGAATAATGTTTTTAAATCGCGATTATGCCCGCTTTAGCCGCGTTGGCCGACCGCTCTGGGTCGTTTTAAGCATAACCTGTGGTCTGTGTTCTGCCAAAAAGGATGGGATGAAGAGTTTTCCTTGGTTGTGGGGAAATCAGATTTATTACTGGGCGATCTCACGCTTCTCCTTTTTTTTTTTTTTTTTTAACACCATAACTGTAAATACCTGACTATTTATTAGAGTAGGGCACCGTATTATTTTCATCAACTGAGCCAAATCTCCGTGCAATGTCTTTCCTTTCGTTTCGTCTCGTGAGTTTTGTACAGCTTATGAATAAGTAAAAAAAAAAAAAGAAAAAAATACTTTGCCTAAACTTTTTCAGAGTTACCTTTGGTAAATACTGTAGATTCTCCCCCCCCCCAGCCCCGTGTAATTAATGCACTCTACTGTTCCGTAATGCTGTAACTTGTAGAAATGTTGTATATTTATTTTCTGCTTATTTAAGTTCCTGTAAAAAGTTTTTGGGTTCCCCTTCCTTTCTCTTCTCCTTGCCCTTGCAATAAGTGATGGATCACCTTCGGAAGCGCCGTCTCCTCCTGGCAGCGCAGCCAACGTGGTTGGGATACCAAGATGATTTATTTCTCCCAAGTGCCTAAATCCCGCTCCCCAGAATGGATTTAGGCGCCTCAAAGACTTCAGCATTAGCGGAATCCATGGGGAATTTGGCTCTCCATCCCAGTGGTTTTTACCCACCGTTCCCTAAAGCCCCCTTTCCCTCCGTCTCGGCCACTTTTCCCCGTGCCGGCATGAAGGTCAGGTACAGCCCCGGCGCTCACTAACTGGTTTCACAGGACCCAGCGTATGTAGCATTCGTACCGCAGTTTCCCTGGCTTACTCGTGTTTTGCACTGATGAATTTTGGACAGGGTAATTGCCACTTTTACTTGTGCAATACTGCTGTAAATAAGTGCAGATCTTCGGGGGTTTGTGTTTTTGGTTTTGGTTTTTTTTTTTTTAAGATGCAATCTTTTATGTTCTTAATATGAGTTTTATATGAATAAAAAACTTTCAACTATTAGTCCCAAGCGCTGTTGTCTGTGGGCTGGGGAGGGGAAATTTGCTGTTTTATCACCGGTTCTCCCCGTTTATCACTAGTTCTCCCCCAGATTCCAGGATGTGGGTCCATACTGGGGATGAGGCGCTTTGAAGTTCCCAGGACACCAAAACATTGGATGAAGCCGTTCTGCGAGATGCGGCCTTGAGCCTTTCCAAACCCCAAAGCAAAAAAAAAAAAACTCTGCCGCCCGGCTGGGAGTGCTGCAGGGCTTTCTCCATTCCCCAAATCCCTTTAAAGGTCCCTCACAGCCCCGACAGTTCCATGATTTGTGGGCACAGATGGATTTAGGGGTTTCTGCAGGCACTGGCTGCATCCATGGGCTCAAACCCAAAGGCCGGGCACCTCCCTGTGCCCAACGGGCCGTCCTTCCCTCTTTGGTTTTCACAGGGACTGAAGACATCTGGGGGAGC
>NW_010261459.1:0-10202 GCF_000690775.1 Eurypyga helias
GGGCTGAGGCCAACTGCATGAGGTTAAACAAGACCAAGTCCTGGGTCCCGCACTTGGGCCACAACAACCCCCTGCAACGCTACAGGCTTGGGGACGAGTGGCTGGAAAGCTGCCTGCTGGAAAAGGACCTGGGGTGTTGATCAACAGCCAGAATATGAGCCAGCAGTGTGCCCAGGTGGCCAAGAAAGATAATGGCATCCTGGCCTGCATCAGGAACAGTGTGGCCAGCGGGACCAGGGAAGTGATTGTGTCCCTGTACTGGGCCCCGCACCTCAAATCTTGTTTTCAGTTTTGGGCTCCTCACTAAAAGAAAGACACTGAGGTGCTGGAGCGTGTCCAGAGAAGGGCAACGGAGCTGGGGAAGGGTCTGGAGCACAAGTCCTGTGAGGAGTGGCTGAGGGAACTGGGGTTGTTCAGCCTGGAGGAGGCTCAGGAGAGACGTTATTGCTCTCTACAACTACCTGAAAGGAGATGCAGAGAGGTGGGAGTTGGTCTCCTCTCCCAGGTGACAACTGATAGGACTAGAGGAAATGGCCTCAAGTTGTGCCAGGAGAGGTTTATATTGGATATTAGGAAAAATTTCTTCACTAAAAGTGGTGTCAGGCATTGGAACGGGCTGCCCAGGGAGGGGGGTGCCTCACCATCACCATCCCTGGAAGAATTTAAGGGACATGTGAATGTGGTGCTTCGGGACATGGTTTAGTGGTGGATTTGGCAGTGTTTAGTTAACGGTTGGACTTGATGATCTTAAAGGTTTTTTTCCAACCTATAAGATTTTATGGTCTTCACATGTAAAATTATTATGAATCACAATGTGTCAGAGATTTGAAAAACTGCCAGGTAATGAAAACAGGAGTGTGACTAGAGGTTTTTAAAAGTATGAACAATTACCTTGAAGTTTTCCAGATGCCCCTTGTACTCTCTTCCAACTCAAAACCAAGCCACATTTCTGCATTAAAGACAAATATTATTAAATATAACTGTTTATGTTCAAAACATTCCAAAAACTTAACCAGGTTTTGCAAAAGAGTACACGTTAAAAGGATAAACACTACTGAAAATAAAGTATGTTTATGTTCATCAACATCTACAGCTTTTAAAAGCTGTATTCATCTGCTGACTTTGAACTCAAGCGTAAGGGATTGCTATTCCAGTGAGTTGGACTAACTCCACTTTCAGTTTCAATCCACTGCTTGTGGGTCATTACTTTTATTCACCAACTAAAGATAAAATTTAACAAGCAGTCCACTGTACTTACTGCGAGAAGCTGCCGTATGAGCATGTCCGAGGCCTTCTCAGAAATGTTTCCTACAAAAACAGTGGTAGTGGGACCGCTGTTTTCATCGTTTTCTTTGTTCTTTAAGCCAGGGTGTTCTTTTCTGGCTCCCAAATGTTTTCCAACCATAGACACTGTGGTAGGAACTAATACCTGGAAGGAGGAGGAGAAAGTGCAAAATAAACTGTTAGTTTATGTTGTGTTGGGGGTTTTTTGTTCGTTTGTTTTCAATCTGTATTTAAATCCATAAGATGAAAGAGTTGGAGATGAAAATTTTCATATGAACCTCAGTTAGGCTTACAAAGTGAGACACCAGTAAATGGTTCAGACTTTAACACTTTATACAACACAAAAAAGACTACTATTTTCTGGCAAAGACAGACAGGAAAAAAAGAGGTGTACCTTGGCATGGCTACTGGAAGGTCTCAAGGTGAGCATACAGTAACATTAGGTGTTACTTCTACAAATAACTAATTTACAACATTTGAACCACTGGAAGTTAAAGTACCTTACCTAACAGTAAAAAGCAAGCTGCAAATAGAAAAGTAACTCTGACTCAAAAGGCTTCAATGGACACATGACAGGTCTTAAACCTTTCACAGGGTGAATAAACACTACAGCTTTATTTAATCAATACACAACCCAAAGCCTCTTTGGGTTAAGGAGCAAATATTTTAAAAAAAAACACGCATGCAGAGAGATAGGCACAATCATCTGTTCCATTTTGCTGCACCTCTCTCCTTCCACTTAAGATTTAATGGCAGATACGCACTGAGTCCCTCCTCTCAAAACACTCTTCTAGAAGTGTCACTTAATACAGATTATTTTAATCAGAAAATTGAGTAATGTATTTAAGACAAAGATACGGAACAAATGCATTGGTTACATGAACATAGCCTTCTGTAACAGATAATACAAGCTATCAAAAAATCCACATTTTGAGGAATTTCACTAATGCAAAATTGTAGAAAAGTTAATACACCCTGAAGCAAAGTAACATTTATATTTTGAAGCGCACCTTCCCCCCACCCCATAAATCACAAACCTTCCCTCCAACTAGAAATTAGTAAAACAAAGAAAGAGACCTTCCCCTCATGCTCTTCTACAGATGTCTATTACATGCAACTATTCCTTCCCCTGCAACATGGGAAAAGAGAGCTTGTCTACACACATCATCTGGCCAGCTCAGCAGTGCTGCAAAATGGCCTTAACATGGCTGAGGTGATGCCTCCAGAGCACTGTTAGGCCAAACTTGAAAGCAAGAGCCCTGGAATCTAACTGATCTAACTGTACCGTGTAGGAAGACCACGCATGACCCAAAGGCAAAGCATACATTATTGTATCTGAGAGAAGTACATTTTTTTTTGCAAGAACAGTGCTTGCTTCAGCTTTGCAGCTAGCAGCTCCAGACATTACTTGAAGCTTTGTCTAGGTCAGAAATTAAATGCAACTATTATGTTAAAGTGAAGCGTTTCCTTTCATAGTATGAATTCTGAAGGAATAGAGCAAGACAAGAATACTGTTAACATCTACTAAGCTTTACTCTCCATCTTGTTTTGCTACTATCTCATCCCCACTGTAATACTTACAGTTGGAGCAGGAGCCATAAGGCCCATTGGTACAGGAATCATAGGGGTCCCTGGAAAAGACAGGACATTAGTGTTAATCTGCCCTGATGAGATTACTGATGAACACAAATGAACTGATGGCAGACATTACTTCCAGCAATTTTAGTCAAATAAGTTTCTCAGTACTGATTACCAGTAATTCCTTAAGCATCCAAGCAAAGCCTGAGTACACCAACATATCATGTACATCCTGGTAACTTCTCTCTTATTACCATTTAAATTTTGTTCATCACAAACAAATCTATTTTCAAAGCACATTCAAACCACAGTACTGTTGTAGAAGACAGTCATGTGATGAATGAGGCAGGGAGAGAAAAGCAGCTGAAGTCCTATAAATGATAATATCATTCCCGACTTCCTCAATCCTCATAGCACTGTTGATTCTGCATACAGCTTAGGGATGAGGTCCTACAGAGAATTACACCAGTTTGCATGTTACTATTTATGGAATAGCTTAATACAGGCAGTATAGAAAACCTTGATCCAGAAGCTTCCTCCCTACCTGCTGAATACTTGACTTGGCAGTCTCTAAAGCTAATTTTAAATAATATTTAATTACGTGAAACCATGCAATACTCTGTTTCCCACTACCACTGGCAGCTCTAAGTACTATCATTGTGAGCCAATATCTGATAGCTTAAAGGCAGTTTATCTTTCCATGCCAGCTGCTGGAAGAGGTTAAAGGTACATTGAACAGATTTCAAGACTACCTGTGGCCAGTTAACACACTGAGACTCAAGAACAATGAAGTCAGTCTCACATTCTTCAGAGAAATACTCTCCAGGGATCTTGGATCTCTTTTCTCATTCTACAAAAAGCTTTATCTTTCACTCTCAATCCTTCCCTTTTGATCCTTCCATGCTCTTTCTCACTGCTGTATTCATAAAATCCTAACCAAACTTCTGCAACCTAGTCCTCCTGGAATGTTCCCCCACTTTCTCCAGGGCTTCGTCCTGAAACAACACGTCTCCTCAGACACCCTCTCCAGCTTTCTCCTCATCCACTCTGGTTTTCTTTTGATTCCATCATTTATTTTCTCCATCTCTCAATCCTCTTCCTCAGTCCCTTCCTATTAAAGTCACACTACCTCCTAGCCCTCCAAACCTTTCAGAGAACCAAAAAGTGTACTGGTCTCCCACGCTCTCACTTTTAAGGCAGCATGGCATCTCAGAGGGTGGAGGAACTAGTCCAAGATAAGGTCCTGGTTGTGGAGCACTAGAACTGTTATAATTAGCATGATGCTGAACTTGGATTTTAAGTTAACACCTCAGTAAAGATACTTGTGTTATCACTGACCGTTCTCAGAAACTATCAGGCCAATGCTCAGCAGAAACCAAAAAGAGTCCACTAAAATGTTGGGCGTCATCAGCAAACATACTGATGATCATAACCACAGGCACCATTTAGCTGCTGTACAAAAACCAGTGCACCTATACTTGAACTACTGCTTCCAGACCCGGTCTCTGCAAGCCAAGAACAACACGCAGCCTTAGGGAAGAGCAACTACATGACTTAAGCAATGTAGCAGGTGCTTTCCTAGGGAAGACTCTTGAAGTGTGGAGGTTTGCAAGGCATGGAACGTGACTGAGGCATACAAAACCACAAAGTGCAACTCACCCAACTCCCACATCAGAGGTGGGGCAGGAGGGGGACACTAAGTAGGCAACGAGTTTAAAGAGAGACATAAAAAACTAGCACTTTACACAATCATAGAATCATAGAATCATAGAATGGTTCGGGTTGGAAGGGACCTTAAAGATCATCTAGTTCCACCCCCCCTGCCATGGGCAGGGACACCTTCCACTCGACCAGGTTGCCCAGAGCCACATCCAGCCTGGCCTTGAACACTTACAGGGATGGGGCATCCACAACAGCTCTGGGCAACCTGTTCCAGTGCCTCACCCCCCTCTCCGTGAAGAATTTCTTCCTGACATCTAATCTAAACCTCCCTGATTTCAATTTATACCCATTACCCCTTGTCCTATCACTACAGGCTCTTGTAAAAAGTCCCCTCCCAGCACCCTTGTAGGCCCCCTTCAGGTACTGGAAGGCTGCAATGAGGTCTCCTCGGAGCCTCCTCTTCTCCAGGCTGAACAAGCCCAGTTCTCGCAGCCTTTCTTCATAGGAGCGGTGCTCCAGCCCTCTGATCATCTTCGTGGCCCTCCTCTGGACTCGCTCCAAGTGGTCAATATCCTTCTGATGTTGAGGGCTCCACAGCTGGACGCAGTACTCCAGGTGGGGTTTCACCAGAGCAGAGTAGAGGGGCAGTATCACCTCCCTCGACCTGCTGGCCACACCTCTCCGGATACAGCCCAGGACACGGTTGGCCTTCATTAATCAATCATTAATGAACTCCTCAAATGTGGTGCAAGAGGCAACAGTGTGGATTGACAGTATCAGCAGGTTCAAAAAATATCAAAATGCTCCTGAATGCCAGGTCCAGAAAAAGATAAAATAAAAATTAACAACCATACTCTAACATCCCTAACACTACAGTTACAGGTGGGAACTGACCCAGAAAGCAGACAGGTGTACACACCTCGTATTCCCGCTGCTCAGACAACACACCGGGCTATACAGACTGCTGGTCTGACCCACTACAGCATTTCCTCATATGAGCAGCCATTTTTTACACCTCACAGGTACCCAGTAATCTCCAGACTTGACAAGAGTTATCAGAATCACCTCCTTATCAAATCTTCCACACTCACAAGATGGAAATGCTAGAACTTATTTTTAACAGCTGTATTCTTAAGCAAAGCAAAACACTCTTCCTAACTTCATTCTTACGCAAGCAAACTGTTCTAGCTGAAACTTTAGAAAAAAATGACAAGCTGAGTAAGATATAGAACATGAAATTTTGGCCAAACGGCTACAGAGAATACGATAAGCCACTAATATTCTGGTTTTACATATAAACTAACTTCATAACTTCAGAGCAGACTTTCATAAATTCACTGTGGCCTTCTTGGCATTTTCAACCCTATTGATACACTTGTGTTAAGAAATGAGAGATCCATATCCTCTACATCTCAATACGTTATCTGCACAGGTAAGTAAATCATGTTTTCAGTGTGCAGAGAAAAATTTAATTCCTGCCTAATACCAGGCTCCTCCAGTCTACTTACTCTTTGAATTACTAATATTGAAACAAGACTTATTTTTATATAAAGTCAAACACAGGAAGAAAACAAAAAAATCTGTTTTGCACACGTTAAGGAGCAGGTGTTCAGAGCCAAAACTTCTATCAGGCATTTAAAAATATTCTTCAGAAAGTTACTTTTTAACAAGTATCTGGTGTTTTTCACTCGTGTATATATATAAACTGAAGCTAGTAAAGATAAGAGGTACTGTTTTAAAATCTAACCTGAAATTTTTGACGGCAGAACGCTACCTAATCAAGAACTCCGCATAACACCCGTAAGATCTCATTGATCTCAGGGAAAAAAAGAAGTTTAGAAAAATTAACGCAAGTAAGGATTAAACTGATGAATGGATGTGCACAAACCATTCCTGAGTTCAGCCATCTGGTTTTTGAATGCCGTTATTGTCTACAAAACACTTGTGTACAGCACAGCTTAAGACCATAGGGATCGGAGTTATTTTCTGCAGGCCTTGTGATGAATTTTAAAGGGATTATTCTCTGAAGTATTCCTCTATCCCAACTGCTCTGTGGTCTCCTGCCTCCAGCCACTGTTATCTATACTGGCAATGTACAGAAAGAAGATGGTTCCAGACCAATGCAAGTCTGAACGCAAAAGAACAGAGGCTGATCTTACAGATGAAGAAAGAAAAAAAGGTGGTATTAGTTCTGGGAAGATTAGGAGGAATGAGTTTGCAAGATGTGTGGAGAAAAGTACATAAGAAGAAAAACAATGAAGTGGAGCTTAGAAGGGGAGAAAAACAATGCAAGTTGGATCTTGTCTGAAAGCTGCTCCTCTATTTTTGCCCCATACATACTCAGTGTACCCAAGTGTTTCCAAAGGCTATTACAATGGCTTCTTTGGAAGGAATTATAGTCTACTGTCAGAACAGTGGCTCTTCGAACACCTAATGTTAACAAAAATCACCACCTAGCTCCAGTCTCGAAAAAAGGTCCAAAACAAAGTCCAGTATTGTCTCTAATGGTTTAGGTTCTGGTCAGAAGCAAGCAGCTTTTAGTCAACCAAAAGGAGCTTGCTCACTTTACATGATCTGTGCGTAAGCTAGAAGCACAGCTGCAATATACATGAATCAGATTTATTGAAATACATACAGACAGTAACTTTTGTAAATAATACAGTTCAGAATAATAAAAGATAATTCATTTCTACAACATTTCCATATACTAACATAACTTACCAGGAGGTACAGGTGGAGGAAAGCCAGGAAACTGTGGAGGTGGGATCCCAGGGGGAAGTGTTGGGATTCCCATGGGAGGGCGATTCAAATGAGGTGGGAAAGACATTCTTCCAGTCACAATCTGTAAAAGGTTGAAAAAAAAAAAAAAACTTGTACTGGTTCCCTCCCAAACACGAATTACAAAAGCAGTGAAAATGATGCGTCCATAATGATTTTAAATGTCTATATGGACATTCAACTACAAAATAAAATTATTTTAAACTCTTTTTTTTCCCCCGCTATTCATTGTTACAAATGTAGTAGAAGTTGTCTTTCAAAATGAAAAACGGCACTTCCAGGAAGGTGTTTCAGAATGAGATGAAAAACAAAAACTATATGATTCTTCATATAAGGGTTTACAGGGAGTGTGAATTAAACAGCATTTAACAGTTTGTATAGGTTCTTTAAAATAAAGCTATCTTTTGCAGTACCTGAAAACAGAAGTGAACTTGTAATACTTTTTTTTTTATAAGGCTGGCAGTACTTTTGTACAAGAAATGAGCAGACACCATACAACTGTGGAACAAGATAACAAAGAAAAAGGCCTGGGACATCCCAATTCTCAGCACTGACTGGAACTACATTTAAGACAACACTGAGGAGATCCACAGATTCCAGCACTTAGACAGTTAAAAGCCTGGAAGAGGGTTCTCTGATCTATTTTTAACTTCCCAGTTCACACAACTTCTAGAGCTCAACTTGGATGATAGCCCATGAGCTGAGAGTCAATATGCTACCATAGCGAGTAAAGATTGTTTTAACATCATTTACTATTCAGATGGTTGTGTGCCTATTACTTACCCTGTAACAGACACCACTCATTAATAAAAAAAAACCTCAAGATCACTCTCAATGCAACTAACAAGGCATGTATTCTTGTTTTCAATGTTATTACTGCATCATTACATGGCCAAGTCTTCAAGAAAGGTTGGCCTTCCGTTCTAAAAAACCAAAACTGGTCACCAGCATTACTGCTGAGTGTAGAGGTACCTGCACACCACAGTAAGGAAGCGTCAGAGGAACCTCAAACACACTGGACTGTGTGGATATGAATCACAAAGACACCGTATCACAAGCAACAAGAGTCCAGTTAGCTGTCATACGCGTTTCTCAATGGAATGTACAGACTGCTTTACAACCTGCAGCACCCTATCTCCACTGCAACTGTTCTTCCAAGCAGGCAATCACAAGTCAAAACCAAAGCACGCAGCCTCAGTTATGATAAGCAAAATTCTGATACATACAACAGCCCTACAGATAAGATGATTTCCCCAGCTTCCTGGCACTGAACATACAAGAAACAGGAAACGATGTTTGCTGGAGATAGCTGTGCCTTCCATACATGTACAAGCAGTTAATGACAGACTTAAATAGTAGAAGAGCTAGTATTAGTACACTACCATAGTAGTGGATACATTTGAAAGAGCTAAAAAATTATAATAAGATCACATAGCAAAATGTTATTCCCACAGTGTCTAGAAACAACTGAGAGATAAATGTGTATGGTAGACTGCAGAGGACTAAAAGGAAACCCAAATGTATCTGGCAATACTTTGGAACATCAGAACTTATTTACTCTGGTATGAGAACACATATATGACCTTATAGCATAATTCAACCAAAGACACATCTAACAACTACATCAATTACAAGAGGTTTGTGATGATGGCATTCATTAATTGACCACAAAGGGCATTCAGCATCTCACCAGGAGAAAAGATAAATGCCCCTGTGACACGAAGTCTAAGACGGCAGAAGAAACGAGAGGAAATGCAAGCACTCCTCCAACAGTTCAATAGAAAATATTTTATACAATATAATAAACATAAAACTTTATTTTTTCCCTTAGAATCCATATCCCTGAGAACACACTTCCATTCTGTCATTGTTGACTTTTTAAAAACAGAATGGGCAAAGAAAATCAGCAAAGGTGGACTGCCAAAACATTTTATTTGAAAGAACATTGTTCACTCTCTTCAGACTACCTGCACAACAGCTGGTACTCCTCTAGAATCTGAAACTTGGATGGTACAGAAGGGAACAAAATCCCTTATCTGCCTTGATATCACTGTTTGAAACTTCTTCACTGGAAAAAAAAAGAAAAACACAACACAAAAAAACACCTAAACTTACAAACAAACAAACCTAACACAACCAGCCAACAGTCCCAGGAAAGGCAGAAAATTAAGATCTTGAAGGCTCACAGTCCTTATCTACACTGCAAGCTGATACACAACTGGACAAAACTCAGAGTGTTTGGGGCAGGATGGTAGAGCAATAAGCTATCGGGTCTGAGAGGGTTCTAAACAAGCTGCAGTAGCACTACACCATCTGAGGGCCACAAGACATTAAGCAGTGGTCTGTCAAAAAAGAACAATTGGGGAAGTAATTTTCCAGGCTGCCTGTAGGTGGAGTCCCTTCTCTTGCTCTAATAAGCACTTTATCTGAGACACCATTTCGGATAAGCTAAAAAAATCCAACCAACCTAGTGACTAAGAGGTGAAACCATTCTTTGGATTAAAAGGTGCTGAAACCTACTGCACTCAATGGATGCCACATATGCACACAGGCAGAGCAAACATTTAGCAGTCAATGAAGTAATTCCTACTGCATAAAAGGAACAAGGCATTCAGTAAAAATGGATCAAATTTAGTCTTTCAATCTTATAATCAGATGGATGTGAAACACAGTTATCTGTAGGGCTTCAACAATCCATTTTACTTGAAGCACTGTTCTTATTTTTTCCATATCTGTACAGTTATTTTCAGAGCAGACTGAAAGCGGCCCTGTTACTGTCTTAGTTCTTGCACAGACCAATCCTAGCACCTCTGCTCTCTGTGACACTGCTGATCACCACTAGAATTAAAGAAAGCCTTGGTCTCTTTCTCTCTACTATATTGTCGTGGTTTAACTCCGGC
>NW_010261460.1:0-15761 GCF_000690775.1 Eurypyga helias
GGCATAGCTCCGCCCCCCTGGTCCTGCCGGTCTGTCGGTCCTGCCGCACCGCTCCTGGCCGACCCGCCGGCTACCCGCCTCTGGAAAGGGTCCCGCTGTCGCCCCTTCTCCCGGGCTGTCTCTGCCCCCCGTGCCGGTCCCGGGCACAGCTCCCAGCCGACCCTCCTCGCCGCCGCAGCCTTCCCGCAGTGCATCACGTCGGGGTCACCATGTGTCGGCGGCGAAGATAACAGACCTCTAACAACTGCACCAGAGTTACAGGGGAAGCCGTTCCCTCATCACATCCCCGCGCTTCTCTCTCTCCCGGTTTAAACCCATTGGCGCCTTTTCCTGCGCATGCGCTGATCACGTGCCAAACACTGATTGGTGGAGACTGCGGGCACCTCCCTTTAGGCCTTGTTTTGCTAATTCCAAGGATGCAGCCAGGTGCCCCCAATCACGCATTACTGCGGGGCATGGCCACATTCTTCTAGAAATGTTCCCGCATTCCCACATCTCCCCCTTTCAGTAGAGAAAATCAGTGCTACTGAAACAACTCTGAAACTGAAGATGCCCATGCAGAGGCATCAGGTTCTTTCTGGATCAGCTAATCCCAAACTGGGGTACGCGTCCTTCGGCCCCACCGGCTAGTCCTTGCATCCATGGACATGGAGCATCTTCATAGTGCCCAGCTGAGAGCCAAGAGCTCACGATTCTCCTCTAGACATCGCTAGAAAACCTTGAATTAATGAGTCAGAATGGAGGAACATGTTAACCGTTACAGTTCAAAGTAGAGGTTGGCTCTGTCTTCTGCTGGTCACACTCCCAGCTGCACTTCAGTGGCCAGGGCCTACCTGGTCCCCCCTCAAATCTTGTATTTCCTCTACAGGGTGAGAGAGATGGACACTTAAAGCACCTGACAGCTAAAATCCACAGACTTCTGAGCTGTAACCATTTGAGACTCATTTTTTATATGAAAATGTGATGGGTTTAAATTTTCTGTGCTCTTTGCCTTCCTCCTATGGAGTTTTCCTGACAACCTTCCCTCTCCAATTTCAGCAGATCCCAACAACCTCGATTCTGAGCACTCTTTCAACTAATTACACAGCTCCTCTCTCAACAATGTAATCTCCATTAATAATTTATTAAATACGTTTGAGTCATCAGACCAAAAAGGTCATACAAAGATAGTGACTGAAATGGAAAATGTGTTGGTCAGGTTGCTTAATGAATTGCAGATTGTCATGCTCATAACTTGGAAAAACTGAAGCACACTACATTTGGGGTATAAAAAAGCCTGGAAGTGCACTATGCATTTATGACCACAAGCAAAACTACAGCATAAAAAAATATTGTCATTACCTAAATATACAAATATTCCAAGTATTCAGTATGCGAGAGAAAAGCAGATCTATTTGTCCAGTCTTATAAGCTATTTGCAAACTAATGAAAATTAACTTTTCTGCATTATACGATCATGGAGCATGCAAAGAGCAATTTGTACTTCAATCGTGCGATGGTGGGGTTAGGATTTAGGGGTCTCATTTATCAGCCCCGCTGGCTCTGACAGGGCTCAGCAGCCCAGGCTGTGTGTTGTGCAGCTTCCATGTCCAGTCACATCCCGAGCTGTGGCTGTCCCCAGCTCTCCCATCAATGGATATGTGAAGGTAAAATGCTTCTGAAGGAAGACTGCATTTTCAGCCAATCCCAAGGGAATTTTAAAGGTAGCGTTCCCTTCCACAGCTGAAATGTCTTTATTGAGAAGCCGTCTCTGTTTCTTAGTGAGTCTGCAAGGCAAAGCTGTGGATTTGGAGGTGGTTAGTCTTTGAGGAGGCCCAGACTTGACACAAGCCTGTGCCTCCCCTCGCTTTTCAGCAGCCACTTTGCCAGCCGAGGCAGGTACATGCTCTGAGGATGCTCTCGGCTTGTTCAGCTCTGGGTAAATTGCTCCAATGATAGATCCTTGTTAGTCATGCCAGGGGTGATCAGGCAGCAAATTTAGCTCCATCACACTCCTGTTCTGCTTACTGGAGACTGAGGGGAAAAACACCACACACACCCCCCACCCCAGATTTGAGGATGAACAGTTTAATGGAGTGCTGAATCCACACCTCTGACCTGTCACGTCTGCTGGGTGCCCTCCCAGTGACAGTGTGTATCCATTGTGATGCATAAAACCTTAAGGACATAACTTCATGTTATCTAACATCAAAACTAAACACTCTCTCTGTTACAGGGCTGTAATTTATTTAAATTTCTCACTGAAGCATTACACCGTAACAGTCATAGACGCTGAAGGACCCATTTGCCACGGCAGTCGGGTGTGCAGAGGGAGAGGTCACCAGTATGCTGAGGTGGCCACTGGTAACACACGCCTGGCTTTTGGGGAGCAATCACAGGTTTCCCCTTTGTTACTTTTTGTCAGGAGCAAAACCTGCTCAGTGTTTGCAATGGGGAGGGAATTTCTGCCACCTAAACCCGTAAGGTGACCTAATAGAAAGAAATGAAGAGGGCACTGGTTTGTGCCATCTCTAACAACTTTGGCATCCTCAGAACCATGCTAGAAGAATCACACCAGCATTTCCTGGTGATGCCCATCACAAGCATCCTGGTAGGAGCCACCCTGCCCTCCAAGACAGCTCATTCATGTAAAATGAGCATTTGCCACGCACCCACGGACCCGCCACTCGCTGAGGGTTTCCTTCTTAGAGGTCCCCAGGCAGCCAGACAGCTTCACAGATGTTAATTATTTGTGTCTACTGTTAATTAGCTGTCTGCAGTAGGTCATGCCAGAGCTGTGACAGCCTGGGAGCCCGGCACAGCCCATGGGCTTTGTTCCCTGTCCCTCCCATCTCCCCCTCCTCAGCTCCCAGCCAGAACATTTCATTTTAGTCATGGTGCCAGAGGCCAGACCCCGGAGGACCTTTGAAATTAAACACGTATGAAGTACAGTGGAGAGGGAGGGTGGGGAGAAAGGAGGGGGAGAAAGGGGTAATTTCAGCTCCTCAAGCGTGCAAGTCAAGAGCTTTTGTGATGCCTCGCAATATATTTTTTTCAGCCGGCCACAAATCATGTCCTTGGCCGTCCAAGGGAACCTGTCTATGATGGAAATTTCCACACTTGCCTCAGTTGGTGTTCTGCTCTTTGTTGTTGCTTTGCTGCCTTCAAGACGTTGTAAATAGTTGAATTTTATAGAAAGAAGGGTGGGGTTTTTTGGTGCAGAAAAAGAAATTTATCCCTGACTTATGAAGTTCAGAAATGCAACATCCAGGATAAGTTATCCTCTTGATGTTTGCAGTTATAGGAAAGTAAAAGTTTTTCATTCAACAAAGACTCTGTAATTGAAGACACATCACATAATTCTCAATAAAAGAGGTTCATCACAGTATACATTTCCTAGCTGCATTGTCTGAATCATATTTCGTTAAGATGTTAAGTAAATATAAGTGGTTTGGAATTTCAGCTAAACAGCTGTGAAACAGCCTGGGCAAAAAAAAAAAAATAACAGGGAATAATTCATTCATCCCTTTCCACCTTTCCACACATCCCCAGCTGCTACCTCATTCAGAATCCCAAAGTCACCACAAGCTCCATCAGCTCTGAAGGCAGCCGTCATTGCCCTCGTTGCTTCTCCAGCCTGCACCTTTGAGCTTCCTCCCAAGCTGCAAGGTCATCTGCTCAATCCCTCCGTGCCTGCCAAAACTCAGAAGGACTGAATCATCTGCGTGATATGAACATGGTGGTCTCTCTGACCACCACTGCCAGCCCAGTCTCCTCTTTCCTAGTGTTCCGGACAGCTTCTCCCCTCTCCCATTATCACGCAACCTCCTCATGCCAGGTCCGTAGCATCTAGCTCATTTGGCTCGTGGATGTATCTCCTAGGCGCAGTGGCAACACAAGCAATAAATAATAACAAATCCAAAGCTCCCATCAGAAGGTGCCCTCTCTTGTGTCCATCAGAAACTCATTTGCTGATGCATTCAACCAGAAGCGAACACAAAGAACATGCGAACACACACGAAGCATGCTTAAAAATTCACATGAATATTCATGGAAATGGGATTTTTTTTTTTTTGCATTGCTCAGCCCCTTCTCCTTCTGTCACTGACACAGAAATGTCACTGGGAGCAGGGGGGTTGTGGCTATTTAAGCATTCGCTGCCTCGACCACCAGCAGATGCTCTGATGCTTGGGTGTGATGGGCGAGCTGGTGCCGGTGGCTGGAAGGAGCGGTGTTGCACACAGCTGCCAGCACAGCTCCTGTTCCTCTGTTGCCTGTTTCACTCTCCAGCTTGGCAGAGATGGACCATTGCATTTCAGAGAAGAAAAACTGAAATGGGATGTGCAAAAGAAGATTTTCAAGGACTTCAGATAAGTGTTTGCATGAAAGCACCCAAGGTTTGATGGCTAATAGCATCCTTGCTGAAAAAGCCCTGACAAACGCCATCGGGGGTAGCTCTTCTGGGGGTCTTTGGTAGGCAACCAATGTGATGCTGTAGTTACACTCCTGCCCTTCTCCAAATTAGGCAGTTCTGGGCATAAATAGTTCTTTTTTTTATGAATAAGACATCTGTTTTTGTGGGTCCTAAAATGTCTCATTTTACAACAGCTTTTCTTTTGTCTTCTCCCCTGATTTCCCATCTCTGATTCCTCAAGCAAAGCAGCTATGCAGTGTTTCTGGTGCAAGTGATCCCCACAGCTCCATGTGCTGTGTCATTTAATGCATCTGTGTCCTCACATGCATAGGTTGGAGTGTACAGGTGTCATTTACAGACTGAGCAAGATTTAGAAACTTGGTGATCCAAACGTGTCATGTTTGGAGTGCTGGGAATTGCAGGGCTAATCCCTGCTCTGTGAGAATTGGCACAGGTAGGATTTTCAGGGCTCCTTGGGATGAGAAATGGCAGCACACGCCAGCATCCCGCTTCTCTGTGTGGTGCGGGGAGAAGTGCTTCTCATCAGCTCCCAAAGCACCACTTTTGAGACAACCCAAATGACGCTGACTTACCCCAGAGTGCTGTGTTATCAGCCATGGCCTCTCAGGGGCTGGTTGATGAGCAGCCTAAGCACGTCTGCAATGAGGCGAACGGAGATGCTGCAGGAGGTAACCTGGCAGTGAAGTGGAGATATTCCCTGGCAATAAATGGGAGGACATAAAAACATCTTTACTACCTGCAGTGAACTGAGAAGGGAGAGCAGGGAGCCATCTCACTGCAGCTTTATGCTAAATTAATTACAGAAGGAGAGAGTGAAGGAATAACATTGGAATTAAAAGGCTTTAAGATAAGATGGAAAATGGCAGTTGAGCCAGGAAAACAGGCTGGAATTGGAAGGGTGTTCAAATGATGTGAACAAAGCTTGAGGGATGGTGAGGGCAGGAGGGCTCCTAAATCACCCTGAGAAACTGCTGTGAGGGGGAGAGGAAAGAAACAGCACAACTGTGTCTGTACCTGGGATTCCCACAGGAATGCTTTCCAAGGAGATGTGGGACAAACAGGGAGAAGTTGCTCTGCTATAAGGTAATCTGACTTTGTTGTCTTTGGTGGACAAGTGTCATTAGATCCAGCCAGCTTCCCCTGGGCTGGTGTCCATGCCAGAGCCAGGTGAGAGATGCTGCAGCTCAGTGACAGCAAGTTCCCACCACAAGCAGGGACATCAGCAGCTTTGGTCTGACTAGTTTGGATCAAACTGTGGGAAGCATGGGAATACTAACCAGCGTGAGTCTGTTTAGTTGCCAAAACAATTTTAGCAGGGCTGAGAAGACAGTCTGGATGGCACAAGAACCCCGGCAGTTGACTTGGCAGGTATGGGGGATCCTGGCCAGCCTAGCATCACGAGATACCAAAGATGATTTAAATCAGTTAATGGATTGTGCTGATCTCTTTATATTGTCATCATGGACCATCAGCTGTGACCAAAGGAAAATGTTACTGAGGTGGTTTGATTTTGTGAAAAGAACGATGAAAAAAACTCTTCTGCCTCAAAATTAGAAAATTATGCCCCAGGAAATGAAATGCTCAAAGGCCATAATAACCATTTCAAACTTACCACTTGAAGCTTAGTACTTTTTCATTTCAAAAGGGGAAAGAGGGCAAAACTAATGAGGAAGATTACACACTACCTGTGTTAATCTTACATGGCGTGGCAAGGGGATGGCGGAAGAGATGCCTGGTCCAGGAAGGAATTGGGAGTGGGCATCCGCCGGCACCCCGGGGGTTAAGGCCAGGCAGGCACAGGTGCTGGGGATGTGTGCTGACATCTGAACTCAATGTGAAAAATCACCTCCTGCAGAGTCTGGTAAGCAGCTGGGGCAGCTCGACTGCGCAAGGCAATTTAAGCTCAATAAGTCTGTAAGAAATGGAGGGATAAATCAACACAATAAAATACAACACAGCAAACCTGGTTGGCTGTTGGGGCACTTGATTGTTCTGCGTGTTGGGTTCTGCTGGCCCTCATGGAGCCGTCGAGGATGTGCAATTTAAGGACCTGTGAAGAATGACTCCAGGAATGGAAAATGCTGAATGACCAGCTGAATCTGTCCCACATTAAACCTTGTCATCCTCTCTAAAATGAGGCAAAATTTTCCCTGTGTGGAGTTATTTACAGCATCACTGTGCCCTTCGGCAATGTTGTTTTTACACTGCTGGCCCCTATCAGAATGCCCCGGGAGCATCCGAAATAGCAAAAGAAGGAGCACCCTCACCTTCTAGCGAATACAGCGCTGGCCTATGGCAGGACAGGAAATTAAAAAAATCACTTATCATCTTCCAAGTATGACATGACCTGTGCATCATAAGAAGAAATCTACCCCATAAGGTTAAATCACTACTTATCTGCTTAATGACAATCAGACATTAAGCAGATTGACTGGGAGATTCTATTTATTTATTTTTAAATGGGAACCCAAACAACTTAATACTCCTTCTTGACTTAATCTGCTGGCAGGCTGGGGATCCAATTTATTGTGTGGGTTTATTTATTTATTTATTCGTGCCTCTTTTTGCCTCCTGTGGCCTGTGGGATCCTACGGGAGTGGATGCTCTGTAACTGAGCTGTTGTAGCAATGGATGAAACCCACACAGAGATTATCCTTGATGTATAGCCATCTGCATTGGCTGCACTGACTTTAGCAGCAATTTTTAAGCATAGGCTCTTGTGGATTATCCACATGCTTCAGTGAATACAAATCAACTTGCAGTTAAGATTAAGATATAACAATTTCCATATCTGGAAAGTGTACGATTATTAACGGAAAAATAAGTAGTAAAGCGGCATACAGGTTGCGAAGTACAGCCCATAATCTGAATAAACAAATGGCTACGTGCGAAGAAGGCTGGCATTGGGAACCCTTTACGGTTTAAGAAAGCAGAAAATGTGGATCTAAGACAGCATTCATTAAACATGACCCAAACTGTTCTAATCCTTTCCCATGAAATCACCATCCTCTAAGCCATAACATTTTCAGTATACCTAAGAAATAAAGCTGATTTAATACCCTTTCATACAGCTGTACCCCTGAAACGAAGGGCAGTGAGTTGCCACTTCACTTTTATTCACTTGATCGAGGTTCTTCCTACTAGTTTGGTACAGATAAAGGAGAAACTAGCAAGGACCTGATGACAATTTAATCACTGTGGTGATTACCATGTGGTAATTAAAGGCTGGCTGCTGGGAGTTGCTGTACACTTTCACTGCCTTCACAGGCAACTACTTCTACTGGTAGTGAATAGTCTTATCTAAATGAGCAGGGTGGGATTTTCAAAAGCATGTGTAGGATCCCAGGTAACTTGCATTTTAATGAGGTAGGTGCTTGTGGATAGTTTCTGGAAACACGCTGTTATTGTCATCAAATCAGAGATTTTTGGGTTTTGTTTATACAGTATAAGCAGATGTAAATGCTGCTCTTCCTCCAGACATAAAAGTCTATCAAATCCAGCCTTCCACGCTAACCCGCATGAGCCAGAAAAACTACAAAACCTTTCTTATAATTTTAAACAATATTCTCAATTGCAAGAAGTGAAGAAAACTCCAGTTCAATTAGTCTCATTGCAATGACTCCCATCTCTGTGAAGCAGTGACACTGTCCCAAAATCAGATGTTAAAAATCATAGCTGGCTTTAAGGTTTTTTCATGATGTAGCCTACTGTCCCCTACCTTTCACATACACAGGTGTGTTCTGTATTATCTAAATCCTCCCTGCCAAGCACTTTTCTGACCTCATCTTTAAGTCTCCTGGGAAGATGCCTACACTATCATGTAATGGAGATGAGTATGTGCAGATACTCTGTGGAACAAGCTTTAAAATCACTGTATAAAATTGTACAGAATTGATCTGAAAGTCCCTAAGGGCACTAATTAGACCTAATGAACCTGACTAGCCTCACCTTGTGCCTCCACCCACTCCCATGGGCCCAGGAGCCCATTTAAACTCAGCTGGGGGTATCTTACCTTTTCCTTGAGTCATGTTAGAGGAATATTGGTCTGTAGATCAGCCATGCTTGGTTCTGGACCCGCCCCCAAGAGACTGAATTCTATGCTTGGCTATGGATCTGCCTCCTCCATAAATTTGCTTCATGATCAGGTCTCCTGAGGCTGGTCATCAGGTCTGGCCTTGCCTTGCGCAGCGCTGGCTGGTAAGGTCCCTGCTCTGCTGTGGTGCCATGCTCTGCTCTATGTCCCTTAGGGGTCTGCTGTCCCTCTTTGTTCTCTGATGGTCTCTTTGCCAAAGGTAAGATGAACTATATCAGTGTCTTCTGCAGAAAATTCTTTCCTAACCTGTTCTTTAGACCTTGGGGGACTTTTTTGCTGTTACTGTGGTGTAGAAGTGAGGGGTTTGTGCATAGACTGTTGGTCCAATGTCTAGATGTATCATAACATTGGTAAGCTTTTTTTTTATTGATGCTGTGTCAATTCCACACAGAGGATTTGAATCACAGGGTAAACATGTTGCTAAAATGTGCTTTAGATGATAAGCTTTGCCATGGCTGTTCTTACTGGTTTTGGGAGGGAGAACATTTCATGTATGATTTTATCTTCATGTAGCTACATGGCATTATCCTTTTGAATCACTGATGGGTTTTATGATAGACATGCTTGTAGGCTCTGTCCCTTAATATATGGAGATCCCAAGACTCTCCATGAGCGTAATTGCATAGTTGACTCCTTCACCAGAACTCATTTCAGAGTGCCCATGAAGAGTCCTCTGGAGGCTGAGAGCACTAATGGAAGGTCAACAAGTTCATTTCAGATATTTCAGGGTCAGAGTCTGATCTAAGTTGCATTACTGGAGAGACAGAGCAAATCTCATGTGGTAAATGTCATTATTCCTCCTTGACACTGGCGTAACAAAACCCTTCAGAGCAGTTTCAGCTCTTATGATCAAATAAAGAGAATCCAACAAGTAGGACCCTGTTTGTCAGAATTATGTCCATTGACCCTCTTGTAGTATTTTTAGCTGGTTAAATTCCTCTAGAATTATGCTATTTTCCATCTTAATGTGACTTCCTTGACCGGCTGGTAGAAAGGCAAAACAAAAAGCCCTCACATCAAACCTCCATGTAACCATTGTGATATGCCTGACAGCTTGCAGAGTAGCTCTGCTTCTTGTTTATGGCTGTCAACTGTGCTGGGAGACAGAAGCAAAGTAGCCTCCAGCTCTGGACCTGATATAGGAGGATTAAAATGCTATAAAGCAGCCCTTTCTGATACATCAAGAAAAAGGTTGACAGCTTTTCCCTCATGAGCAACCAAAATAACAGGACAATAAAGTGATGGAGAACAGGCTTGGGCACAGTGTAAAATCATCTGTAAACTAATAGGTAAAGTTTGAAGTGCCTTCATTTTATGGTTGGATGGAAGCTTAAACAGTATCTTGCAAGTGGCCTTTCCCCCATGTCCCCGAAGTGATGCAGTTACAGCCACTATCTGGGAATGTGTACAGCGTCTGTCCTTGCAGCTTGTCCTGTCCATCCATGAGTGTTGAGCCTCCAGCAAACCAGTGCTTCAGGGCTAATGAATGAGGCCACTCCAGAGCCTCATTTTATTAGCCTCATCTACTGGAATAGTCCATAGTGACCATGATTGATTTGGTCTCAGCTAGAGTCCAAAATCTGTAGTTCAGCAAAGTCTGAAAAGGCAAGTGGAGGCATTTTGAGTTAAAGAAATACAGGAGGTGTCTGTACATGAGGATGGATTTGTGAGGAGGTTTGGAACTCAGGAATGTATCCTGTTGCTGGTCAACCTGTTCCCTTTCTGATCCTCATCTATCTCCATTTATAAAAAATAAGGGAAGCTGTTAATACTAATCTTGGTAATGTGCCTTTAAGTCTCCTGGTGAGATAATGAGTGGTGTTTTTATTAATATGTGGCAAGGTTTCTAGGTCCCCTTGGCACTGGAAGGATAGATTTATACTGCTTGGATAGCATTCTGAAATATGAAGGACACAACTTGATTCTTAGGGGCTAATAGGACGTCAGGAACAAATTGGGAAACTTTTATAAGTGTATCTTTAAAAATTAATGAACATTCCAAATCATTCTGAATGCACAAATTAATCTGGAATATGAATGTAAAAACTTCTCACTTTTTCATTAGACATAGCTATATAGGGATGTAGACAAATACTCAAGCAGAATCCCTTCTGGCATTAATGGTGCTGCAGACATAGGAGTGTGTGTCCTGGAAAGTCATATTCTTGTTTAAGAGCAGTCACGAGCCCCACAGTAATCACTGAGTGAAATACTACGGCTTGTGGAGTGCAAGGTGGTTGGATTGAATGACTGTAACAAGCCACTCTGCACTTTGTAATTAGCCTTTAATTCTTTGGAAACAGTAATAGGATTGCTGAATAATGATGAAGCAGGAGAAATGCAAAAAAAGCCCAGTAGATTGTGCTATCAGCCATCAGAAAAACCATAATTTCTGTGAGAACAGTATTAGTGATAAAAGGGGTAACTCATGCCTTTGGTTTTTCTCTTGTTCTTATTGAGCATAGATAAGGGGAAGGTCTGTGAGAGCATATGTAGGACCTGGGGGTGTGTTTTTTGTCCTCATGTTATTCTGCAGAACTGCCTCTTCTTTAGGAACATGGGAAAAAATAAGGGCCTAGAAACCTAAAACTTGAAAAATTCTTCCGCTCTATCTGCAGACTTTGCAGTTTTTGGGGCCAGCTGTTGTGTCAAGTTGGCGTGTAGGAGACCTTACCTCATCTGCAATATAGACAATATGGGGAGACGGAGTAGATTATTGCAAGCTCAAATGGAGGTGCTGGTGATGGCATGAGTAAATCTTAGGTTTACTCACCTTATTTTAGGTCCTTAAACTTTGTCATCAAAATCAGTCATGGAAGGGGGACCTTAAAGATCATCTAGTTCCAACCCCCCCCTGCTATGGGCAGGGACACCTTCCACTAGGTCAGGTTGCTCAAAGCCTCATCCAGACTGGCCTTGGACACCAACATCTGTTGGAGAATATTCATGTCACAGCTCTCATTTCTGCCACAAAAAAGCAGAAAAGACCCTTTTTCTTTCCAAGCGTAAGAAAAGCGCTGCTGATATGGGAAGGTTTCTCTTGCATGTCATTACTAATGCTGAATATATCCCCCACCCTCTATTTGAGAACTGATGTGAAGGGAACCAGCTTGAAACAAGACAATCAGGAAAACATGGTTACTTATTTTGCACAAGGCTCTGTGCCTGAGATTAAGCAGCATCTATGAATATATTTGCTGATTTTGGACCTTGGACTTGAACCCGGCATTGGAAAGTTGGCTTGGTCAAGAGTTTCTCAGGGCTCAGCTCTGCTGGTGTATTTTTATAACAACAGTTTGTGTGTTTTGGCAGTTAAGGTAAATTATATCATTTTACTCTATCTTTGTGCATTTTATTTACCTCATTTCCTTTTCTAAAAATATACAAAGGTTGATTATTCAATGATATGAATCTGTAAACAGACACAGAAAAGCCAGCAATCCTTGTCTTCCACTTCTTCATTTAAACCCCATCAGCCACATCAAACCACACAAAATGTCGTGATGAAGAGCAGACCTCAGGATATTTTGGAGCAGGAAAGGAAGAATGGGAGGGGGTTTCCAACTTCCTTATTTTATGGAGGAGGGTTGTGCTCAGAAGAGTGACCAGGCTGTCGCCAAGCTCTGCACAGCTGCCTGGTGAGCAGCTCTTGTCTGTCCTGGAGGCTCCCATTCTCTTCGTGATAGAAGCGTGGAAAATAAGTTTGCACAAGCACAAAGAGGATATGTGTGGTAAAGACTTTTCTATCCAGCTCAGCAGACTTGTTCTGAAAGGGGGGAAAACCTTATAACGGGGAAAAAAGTTTAGATGGGAGCATCTACATTGTTTTCCAGGATTGAGCAGCTTCTAGAAGCTGCACATTCTGGTTTAGATTTGAACCACAACAGGTGGCCTGTGGCATTTCTGGAGCATGTGAGGTGGCTTTGGGAATTTGGAATTGACTATAGTCTACTCTGGATTGTTTCTAACATATTGTGTGCCCACATTGTAAAGGTTTATGCACATGTTTGATACTCCACCACCTGTTTGTGAAATGAATATGGATCAATTCCAAGCTGTTTGCTATTATTTTCTTCTGGAGGTTCATGCTTCACCACAGGTGCACAGCTCCAGCACTGAGTGCTTGTCCCAGCTTTAGGACAAAATTGGCCAACTTAGCCGAATTGAACAACAAAAGAATTTTGAACTAAGCTGGCTGATTGTGCGTGAGAGTATATTCTGTTTTGCCAGTCAAGCTGCAGGGAAAGAAGCTCCAGCCATGGAAAGTGGTTTATTGCTGGAGGGAAAATCTTTTTCCAGCTTCAGAAGAACCTGAAAGAGGATTTCTGGCATCAGCCTAAACAGAAACTCTTCCCCAAAGCCCTCCAAAAACCTGGATGCCTGCTGCTAGCACACCTGGACAAAGTCTGGCTGTGCAGAGGACATGAAATGCAACAAGTCTGTGCCCCACTATTGCTCGAGTGATGCTCACTTTAGGATCCGTATATGTCAGTGCCAAACTACATAAACAGCTTCTCTTTACTGGGCCCTCCCAGCAGAATGCTGCAATGGGTTAGACTAAAAGTCCATTACGCCTGGCATTGCACTGTTCATCCTAAATAATAAATGATACCTACTCTGGCAGTTTGTACAGATTAACATCAGTGGTAGATCTTGGCAGAGAAGCAAAGTACCTTTTTTTTTAAACATTAATATTCTTTCTTTGCTATAAAGGGGGTTTGCGAAGAGCTCTGAGGAGTGCTGGGGTCTACCTTTCATACAAGGAAAGTAGCATAAATTCAGCCACTGTTCCCAAGGGATCATTAACCCCATCTCTCATGTCCATAGGCTTTAGATATTCACTTAAGAAATTGATATCCAAAAAATAATGTTTGAGGGTTAGGAATGCAGGGGGTTTGTTTCAGACTGCTAAACCTTCAGGAAATAGATTATGTTGACTAATTGTGCTGAAATGCACTTATTCCTGGTGTGTTGAGTTGTGTAAATAGCTGCTGGCCAAGGAAGGCAAAAGGACTTTAAGTCCTACTGTAAGTTCTGCTCCCCAGCATGGACTAGAAGTGTGATTTATCACCAAACCTGGGGCATCTTAGTGAGACACATAGTCTGAACTAGCTTGGTTGAAAGCAGGTGAATTTCTTTATGGCTTGCTGTGAGACCCCAGGCAAACTGCATCTTCAGGTTCCTCACTCTGTGCCTCATTTGTCTGGTCTCTCTGCTCTTGAGGGCAAGAGACCTCGTGGATTTGTCAGACACCTACTGCAATGGGGTCCTGGTGTAGGTCCATGCCTCAGGGTCAAGTGCAAAGCCAGCAGAGACTACCTGGCTGAGGAATCTTGCCCTGCATCCCTTCATCCTTCACATCAGAAGGTCTTCTCTGCTGTCACACACTATCACTCATTGTCAGTACACACTTGGTCCAGGTGCATCTGCACTATTTTTTGTGAGCTTTTGATTTGATTATAATACAGTTGTAAACTAGATAAATAGCATTTATTTTGGCTACTATAAATATTGGCTGACCTCTCCTGTTCAAAGGAAGCTCACTCTCTGCCTCTAGACTTTGATTTAGGATTATTTGTGGAAGGCAAATGGATGCATACATCACATCAAAATATCTGTCAGTGTAATTTCCCCAACAAAGTACTACATGCAGGAAGGAGGGTATGGTGAATTTTAATGGTTGAAGCAGTAGGTAGTGTTACAATTTCTCGTGATAGAGAAAAACTTAAGGGAGATGGCATAGTGGTTGCTCATCTTTGGCAGTACAGAGCCCACTGGGGGTTGGTGGTTGATGGTAGTGGGAAATTAAGTAGGGATGAGACTGCTGATAGAGTGGTACATGTAGCTTAAAATAATCTATTTTGCATTTCTAGGGAGCAGATCATGTGAATGTGCAGGAAAGTTGTGAGCTCCTGTGAGTAAAGCAGGCAGAAAGGATCTGAAAGGTGGAGAGTATACAGAACAAAGTTTTGAAGGGTGATGTGCTAAACCTGATCACCTGAAGTCATCACACTGCTCTTGATTGGTGAAAACCTGGAGCAGAAGAGGCAAATGTTACCTCCTTTGTGGCAATGGGAAACATCTGGGAACACTTCTCAGTCCCCAAACCACAACCCCAGAGCAACTGAAAGAAGGAAAAACACAGAAAAATCAGATGGCAGCAACAACCAGGCATGGGGGCCCTCAGGTGTAGGAAGAAATGAGGGAGCAGAGGCCAGAGAATGAGCTGGATGAGCAGCATTTGCATGATTGATGTTGTAAGTACCAGGAGAACATGAACAGATCACTGATAAAATAGCATGGGTGCTGTATAGCCAAGGAAACCTGCACAAGCATAGATGGAGATGTATGCAAAACATGTCAGTCAAGCTGTTTATTACTCTGCTGTAGGAAAAGCACCAGGTCATTCGGGAGTGTAGTATGTAGATATGATAAATGGGAAGACCTGGTGTTGCTGGAGCTAATAACCATTTGCCTGATGAGAATTCAATGAGGGGAAAAAAGAAACTATTTACCTGAGAGGATCATATAATAATTTTGGTTACATGAATGAACAAGGATTTGTAAAATTTCTTGGGAGAATAACGCTTATTCCTTCATAGCAAAGTATTGGAGTGAATTTCTTTACAACACAAGTGCTGTTTAGGCTGCAGTGATTTCTTTTTGTGTAAGACTTACTATGGTGCTGCTCCTTTCAAATGGCAAAACCACGTTTCTAACCACCTCTAGTTTATCTGACAACCCCCAAACAATAGCCAGCCTGCTCTTCATTACTGCACTTTAGACAGCCCATTTCCATATGGTAATTAGAAGCCTGCATGTGTTACATACCAGCGCGGATATTCTTGAACTCATCTTATTGTTCTGTTTCACTCGCAAGGATGACAAAGGGTCCTTACGAACAGGGAGAGCTGGGTTTAAGCAAATCCAGCCCCTTTCCCGTTGACCTGCTCTCCATATATCACCCAAGAGCTGACAGACGTCTTCTGCCCGTGTTGTGAACAGCAGTTGGGGAGTAAGTCAAAGGCGGGGGAGGACCCTCGGCGGCTCTGGGGAAGCCGACCCAGGGGAGTTGCCGTGATGGTCACGGGCTGTGGGTGAAGTTGGGGACGAGGATGCTCTAAGTTACCCGCGTCCCTCCCCCGGTGCAGGGCGGCAGCTGCGGCGCTTTATGCGGGGTGAGAGCGCGTCTGCGTGTGCACACGCAGGGATGTAAACATGACCTGGGAGCGGCTGCGGGGCTCGGGGGTCCCG
>NW_010261461.1:0-7675 GCF_000690775.1 Eurypyga helias
TGTGGGGTCAGGAGAGGGACTCAGCCCAGACCGTGAGGGTGCAGGCGTGTGGGAGCTCGGACACTCCGGGACGGGCAGCGCGTCCCCTTCCCAAACACCGTTATTTGTATGGGACACGGGTCCTGCACCGTGCGGGAGGAACGGGGGGCTTCCGGCCGCAGCATCGGCTCATCAGCTCTATCTCTCTACATATTTTAAGTGAGACTGAAGTGCACAGCTGCTTTTCCACTTCTCACTGCTCTCACCAGGCGTTGGTGAGGGTCAGGGAGGAGTAGATGTATTCTCCGACTCCCAAAGGAAGTCCTCTATGGATTGTTGGATATAGGCCCTCACATGTTTGCTGACTCAGACGCTTCCCCCTTCAACTCCAGAAAAAGACACACTGTATCCGTGCCTTTTCCTTGGAAAGGTCCTAGGAGCTGAGAGTCTGGTAACACCAAGATCCTGGAGCTGAGCATCTGCCGTCTGAGGCGCATGTGTGCGCCGCAGGACGCAGGAACACCTCCCAGCCGTTGAGAGAGGACAGGCTCTGCTCGGTGAGACTCTTCTCACCTTATCCATGTTTGCTTGCCATAGCCGAATTTTGAAATCTAATTGAACCGGGGAGCATAACCAAAAAAAAAAAAAAAGAAGAAAGTAAGAGCAGAAAATGAGACATGGCCATTTCAGTTGCTTCTCCTAACTCAGGGAGATCTTACCAGAGAGATTCTGCTCCGACATAAAGCATCTGGGCCCAATTTTCTCGGTTCACCATGAAATAGTGGGGGCAAACTCTTGGATATTGGGGCACAGCGTAACTCGGAGAAATACCAGAAGGGACTTTAGCTTCCCATGTGTTCATACTGTGTGATCAAACACTCTGGTGCAGCAACAGTGGATTTCAGACCTGCCTTAACAACTATTGTAACCCCTTGTAACGTCTAAAGACCTTACAATCAAATGGCTGTTCCTGATTGCATTGCCAATTTGGATGTGGGATTTGGAAACCTCAGGCATGTTTTACCATTCAGGCTGACAAGCAGCAATCTTCTCACCTTCTTTTTCTTCTCGAGGAAAAGCAGTTGGTACAATTTTAAGAATTTTTCATTAAAGAATCAGAATTATAGAATTATGAAAAGTAATTAATTGATATTATATTTTTAAAAAGGTAGACTAATAAGAGTGTACTGCAAAATTCTGCAGAAATTTAAAAAGACCTATTCGTCCTATCCAGTCAGCTGTCCAAAGTTTCCAGAGACACGGGGCCAGAGCTACTGCAGCTGCTGAAGGGAGTATGGGAACGGGTAAGCAGAGGCTAGGAAGGAGCTGGGGTTTGTTTCTTTTCCCTGCAGCTGTTACAGAAAAAGGAAATGGAATGGGTGGAAAGCCTGTTGTCATCCGCTACGTCTCCTTCTGCTTATGGCAAACAGCCATACCCTGATCCTGAACCTGACTTGCTGGGAATGTATGCTGTACACCCCAGATAAAAGCATTTATGATGGAGGAACACTCCAGTTACAGCAGCTGGAGTAGCTAGCTTAGTTCAGAGAACACGTGGGCTTCATCATAATGTGAATTTAGGAACTTTGGAGATGCTAATTAGGCTGAACTGAGCACTAGACTTTAGGATGCAGAGGAACCTGCTATTTCTGAAGAAGGAAATAGGTTGCTGCTTGCAGCACACTGTTCTCCCACAGTCAAATCCTATTCTTATTAAGCCAAAGAGCCCTTGAACCACCCAAAAACTGAAGAAAGGAAAAATTCCAAATGTCTGAGGAAGAAGAGGACACAGCATGTGTCCGTGGGGCTGGAAGGCTTATAAATGCCTATACACACATTAGACCGACAAGTTGAAGGCTATTGATGGTTAGAGAAGCCCTCCAGATGCATACAAAACCCAGCAGTTCGATGGCCTGATCAGCAATCCAGAGATTGGATACATGCAACAAGATCCAGGCACACAGGTTGATGAGGTTTTTCTGGTTTTTGCCACCTACTCTCTGTTGCTTGCTCATGGGAGCATTAACGATGTCAGGCACACAGGACACACCAGAGGCAAACTGAACGGAATCCCGTGTGCTGAGAAGGGCTGAGGGTTTTGCGTTACTGTGTAAGCACGTTGCTCTACTGTCAACAGCGATAACGTTGACTTCTTTCTGTTTTAAGCAACAACCATCACATCCTTCAGTTCCAGTGTTGGGTTTTTTGCGCTTTGAAAAGGTTATCCTTTGGCCTACAACCAATTTTGCAGAGCTGAAAAAGAAAAGGCTGTATTCTGCTGGTATTACAACCGCCTCCAAGTGATTTAGTGACTGAAAATTGCGTGTGTGGGAAGAAAACAAGGTGGTCACTGCAGTGTTTTGAACCCTTACGACATTTCTTTTTCAGAGGAAGGCAGCCCTACGTTCCCAGAGAGACTTGCCGTTTGCACTATGCTTTCTGCTCTCTAAGTGCTTCATAAAAGGATTGCATCAACCCGGCTCTAAGGGGTTATAGGCAGAAAGGAAAGTTCACAGGATTCTTCTTTCATATTGTCTCCACATTTATTTGGTTAAGCAATAGACAGTAATTTACAGAAGCACTTGGTTAGTCACAGTTTGATTTACATTTTTAACTAGGAGGCCACACTAGTGCTATGTTATCTTCATTTTTTGTTAGGGGAGGTGAAGCTGTGATCATTTAGGGGCTTGGGGAGGGGGAGTTATTACATTCTTAGCGATGTTCCAGTGGATAATTGCAAGCTGGTCCCAGCACAGCTTTTCTGTGCCCCACTCTTGGGATGGATTTCAATAGGCGGTGCAGCACCTCGGAGGAGGCAAAGTGACTTTTAACCTCAGAGTTTGAAATTTGAGGTTCTGTTTGTTTATATCCTTTTAACATTTGTTTAACTTTAGCATTCATCTAAGAAAATGGGAAAAATATCTTTGTGTCAGCCCGACCTATCTTGGGAATACTTAAAAACATCCCAGTCCATGTATAAAACATCTGAAAAGTTTTTCGTCAACGCAGGGAGGAAGGTACTCACTGTTCTTGAAATGTATTATCAGCAGGGGAATAAGACGGAAAAAACTTGCATTTGAAAAAGTCAAGTCAGCATTCTCAATCCTTCCTCATGCATATTATAGATTTTTCTTTCCTTAAAGTGTGAATGAAGTAGGGAATTTATGAAGTCAATGTAAATGTTCTGTGTTGGAGGCTTTTCAAATCTTAAAAGAAAAGGCCAGGCTGTGTTCATGTTTGTACTCCTGCTGCTCATGAAAAAGATCAATGCTTGTGGCATTAGGAATAGCTGCTTCTGTTCATCCCCTTCTTGAGCTTTGCTGTTCTTATTGTTATCTCCATATTCCTCTCCATCCATGCATCCCTATCTTTTTCTTCCATGCTGCTTCTTTTCACGCCTCGTGAAGTATATTCCTCAGCCCTTTCCAGTGGTAAAGTCGGAATGAACATTGGATTTGCAAGGAATGTTTTGTGTCATTTAACTTTTCTTTAGCTACGTTTCCTTCAATTGAAACATACTTCATTTCAGCAGGTACAGCTGGTATCCTGATTACAAATGCAACCACATGATCTGGTATTGTTTCACCTTCTGTTCAGGTGGTTGAAGACACCTTCAACAGCTGCTGCAACACGAAGGCTGACCAATATTTGTCTCCCTTGGAATGACTCTTGCAGGATCCTCTCTACATGAAACCAGTTCCCTGCATTTGAATACAGCTGGCAGACTGCTGAATACAAAATCGTGGTTAGTAGAGGATCAGACCAATTTGACTCCTGTTAAATGATGGTGATGAAACTTTGTTTTGTGTCATCTAAAATATTTACAGAAGAGTTAAAATAAAGGTTAAAACTCCGTGATAGGTAGTTGAGTATAAGTCTCAGAAATGCATATTAACATAAAATTGCTTTGTTCAGAATCAAAGATGATAATCTATGGCATGCTGGAAATTGAGAATATGAGACTGTACACTATAAAACAAATTGAAAGCAAGCAAATATATTGAGGATATTTCTATTAACCAAATTAGTTTTTGTTCATTAAAAATGTTGTCAGAAGCTGGTACAGAACTTAAGAGAATTTTCCTAAGAGTACAGTAGAGCTGGATGTTGAATCTAGGTTAAATTTCCTCCTGGATCCAAGGAATCTTTATTGTAGCTTAAAGTGAAACATTTTCATCTTTACTTACCTATTTTCATTCCTTTATAAATGCTTCAAAGAGGATAAAACTGTGCATCTTGTATTTCAAACACAAACCCAAAGCATTTAAAAATACTTTATAATTATGTAAAAGCAAACAACAAGCAAACAAACAACTTCCATACACATTTGGTAAACTCTTCTTCTACCTACATCAGCAGTATGGCTCCAGCTGAATTCAGTGGAGTCAGAAATAGATCCAATGAGTCTTTTGCCTTTAGGCAATTTCTTAGATTTTCTTTAGCATGTTAACAGTGAAAATTATTGATAAGCATTTGAAACAATCTTAAATGAGATGTATATTAAAAATGTTTACTTTTTCAAAGCATATAGCCTTGTTTAGCAACAGGCTTTTTTTGTTTTTTTGTTTGTTTGTTTGTTTTTAATTTCCAGCTGCATTTTTAATAAATCCAGATTTCAACAAGTTTATCTGAGTATACTGGAAATATTACTTCATAGAATTTAGAACTACAGGATGTTGTGACTGGAATTATTCTCTTATGACAAGACATACAGTGTTTAGATTCTGCCTGAGTTACTCAATGTTTGTTTCTATTTTAGCAGACCATTAAAATTAAACATAGATATTATTAATTTTTCAGACATTTCTTAGTGTGCCTTTGTAATACAAGAAAGACCTGTACTTGACTGTAAGCACATGATTAGTCCCATTGATCGCAAAAATCAAACAAAAATTATCATGCCTATAAATTAAGAACTTTCTTAAAATATCTTGATGGCCCATGGAAACAGTTTATTTTCCTATCAGTCTAAAAATATGACCTAGCTGGTTCTGACTACACCTGAGAATTTCAGGTACTTTCTTTACAATCTTTACAGTCAGGAAATTTAATACTGGGAAGAAATTAATCCCTCCTTCCAATGCATCATCTAATTAAAAAATAATCTATGAAGAAAACACCAATATGTGGCTAAGCATTTGGAAATATCAAATAAATATACATTCTCTAATCTTCTGAGTTGTGCTGAAGTAGGAGAACCTGTGTAGATGTGCAAACACGAGTACCCTGTTGTAGTGTGTATGCCCCAGGTTGCTACACAGTGTTTACTTATTTTATTTTGTCTTTGAATATTTAAAATCCCAAGCTTACCTTCACAGGTATGTTGTTTTCTCTCACCCAAAATAGTTCAGCCTAGTAAAACTTAAAACCTTAACCAGAGGAGAAGATTCCAGGATGCTCCTGTTAGGAAAATACAATCTTCTTTATCTAAAATATTTTTTTTTCAACATGCTGAAGATTTTAGCCAGATACAGGAAAAAAAAAAATATCCTCCTTTTTAGCAGATCTCCATGGGGTTAGTTTTGTTTCACTGCAGAAAAACAGAGTGATGTATTTATAACCTGTTCTCTGCTCAGCTGTTTTTCCTTCCTAGATAAGGAGTAGCAGATAGAACTCCTTAGGAAAAAAAGAAATAGTGGCATGCACACTGTGGGTTAATATTAACAGTTCTAATTAACAGTTTCAGAGAGAATACCAGTAACATGGTAAAAACCAAACCCACCGAAGCAATTTGCTGTGCTGCATGACAGTTTGCTTTCTATCTGGCATTAAAAATAACTTTAATCCTCAGAAACCCAGAAAAAAAATAAATGCTGATTATTCATGACATTGAAATTACTCTGAAAATCGAGGAAGAAATTGGATTGTGTTATGGATAACTAATCTGGTAAATAAAGCAGTGGAAGTATGGTGCAAGAGTTAACAGGATAGGTGTGTTTTAGCATTAGAGAGAGATGGTACATGGCCACGTGATGGCAGCAGAGGCTGAGGAGTTCGAGTGTTTTTCCTACATTTAACTACAGATAAACAGGTTATGGCCTAAAGTTCTTAACTGGTTCTTCAGGTTCTAGAAAATATACATTATCTATAGTTTCACTTAGAAAGATGTGGCATGTTCATGTCCGGAAGTTTCTGTGGAGAGTGATTACATACTTTTCATTTAAAACAAAAAATTACATTTGCAGCATTGTTTTTAGTAAAACAGTAGTTTTCATCTCATTTGCCAGTATTTCCATCTTTCTTCATCAGTTAGTTATTTCCACCCAGAAGAGTAGGTGTATTTTGACAAAATTGAGGTAGTTGCCTATTTTTCCTCATTCCTTTTCCTAAGACTTTTGCCTACAGGAAAAAAAAAACAAAAACAAACAACTGTATTGTAAGAACCCCTTTTGGGGAAAAACAGAAAATTAAAATCTAGAATGGCATCAATTTTTAAGAGGAGGACTGAAAAAACTGCTTGTTCTAGTACAGTGTTGAACTGAGGAGGCAGAATTTTTGGACTCAGGTTGGTATAAATCAGTAAGTGCTGCCCTTTTATTTAAAAAAACCCCCAAAACCTGAAATCTGCTCATTATATGTAAACTAGATGCTCTTTTTCAACTCCTGTGAAGTTATTTATACATATGCTTGATATGAAAAATTCTGAGAACTCAGGATTTGTGCAAGAGAGTAAACAAAACCTCAAAACTCCCTAAGTTAATAATTGTCTTTCCAAGAAACTGGGATTTTTGGTTCTAAACCATATAAACCCAGGCTCTCTCCTGCAATAGGCACAGTCCCCTTTCTGCACTGCATGTTCCAGAACCTACGTTGCAAGTTCAGCTTTGATCAAACAAGACAGTCCAGAAAAACTTCTGTCAACGCCTCTATTCAATCCATGCAAATACTTATATTAGGATTCCCTGCTGGAGCGTGACATTTTGCAGAACCAAAAGGCAACCAGGCAGAGTTCAGGCTAGCAGCTCTCTGGAATGGCTCGGATGAACAGGGGCACGGGCTGGATGACCTCCCAAGTCCTGTTTCCTGTGACTCGACGAGGATTGTCTTGAGGATTGCCTTGCCCTCTAAGAGGGTGGCAGCTGCTTGTACAAAAAGTGAATATGCTTTCCAACAATAACAAGGAGTTTAAAGGGATGTCATTAGGTTATCCACAGCACTGAATTCTGCATAAACTAGAGGTCTTCTCTCATGACCCCTCACTAGAATGCTCTGATGTGGCAGGAAGTAGCGAGGAAGACCATAATCACCAGCTGGAAGATGGCGTGACTCAGCAATACTTGTTATTTTGGGTAGCCAGAAGGGAACTCATTCTGTAGTTCTTTTTGTGCATCCAGGTTCCTGCACTGAATGCATGTGAATGATCCTTGGCAATTACAGGCGAGTATGCCTAAAGCCCTGTGGATTCCCTTCCTCCAACCTGTGATTCAACTGCTCTGTCATGACCACCTGAGGTATTCAGAGCCAGCACTGCCTCGCCAGGCAGGCAGCAGTGGTTAATTACAGCAGCAATGGCTGGGTAAATAAGGCCTTTGGCAGACAAGCTGTGGTTGCTTCTGCTGCAGCAGTTTAAGGCATTACTGCTCTGCCAGTCTGCCCCGAGGGTCTCCTCCTGTAGCAGGGATGGCAGAAAAGAACATAGGTCCCCTGTCTCTGCTGGCACTAGGTTTGAGGAGGCTTATCATAGAATCATAGAATG
>NW_010261462.1:0-555 GCF_000690775.1 Eurypyga helias
CCTAATTTCACAAAAGGTTTGACATGTACGATTACTGTGCTTCACCACAGTCTCCTTTGTCGTTGGATCTTGATAGTATAAGAATTTTTGACCACAGGGTGTCAGTCCAAGGCAACTGAAAGTAGATCAGGATGAAGAGGTTAATGTAGCTCTTCATTGTGGTGTGGAATCTTTATGCACATGTGAATGATGGATCCAGGTCTTTCCCCTGCACCTTTCCCCTTCACCTTTCCCCTTCCCATTTCGGTTCAAGTCTGTTCTTTTTTTAAAAATTTTTTACATAAACTTTATCACCAGGTTGTATATCATGTACTTGAATTTCAGGTGTTACTCCCTGATACCAATAAGCATGATTTAACAATTGTGAAAAAGATTTCTGTAAATACAACAAATAACAGGTTACCTGTTCATCTCCATCCAGCAGTCTCATCTTAGCTGGAACATAAGTTACTGGAACAGCTATAATTCTCCCAAATAAAATTTATGCAGGCGAAACTCCTACTGGTTGTCTAGTCGTATTCCTAATATCTCATAATACTAAGTTTAATGCCTCTG
>NW_010261463.1:0-741 GCF_000690775.1 Eurypyga helias
AATTTACTTTTGCATGACTGGTTTTGCTTTTATCTGTAAAACACAATGGGCTTTATCATTGTTATTCTTGTTTCTTTGTCATCTAGGCATCTCCACGACGCTAGTAACATAAACACAAAACAAAAGACAGTGCCTGCCCTCAACAGTTTATGCCCTCACCCATGAATCAAGTTTCTCAACCTCTCTGGTAGTTGTCCAAGCACTGGTTAGGGGATGATAGAAGCAGTCTTCCAGGGAAAAGTAAGGAACTTCTGTGGTTCCCTGTTCCTAGATTGTCCTGAAAACAAGGAGGTTGGGGGTTCTCATTTGCTAGAGAGAAAGTCTAATTGAACTTGTAAAAACATATAGAAGTGCTAATGATGGATCGATTTTTCTTGCTGATAAAGTAAAAGACTATTGTGGAAAAAAAGGACTGAGAGAAGCCAAACAAATTGAAATGAAGGTTTTGTGGTTTGGGTTTTCATTATTAAAATACTAATAGTGTGGCTAATATTTGCAGTCCTTGTCTTTTACACTTTTGAAATCTCTGGGGCAAGTGAACAGCTGGGTGAGGAGGCAGGAAATAGGAGCCAATTAGCTTTAAGGAGACTTTTAAAACAAGAGGAGATGACACGTTTCCCTAAGTGTGGGCAAGAGCATGACCATGCTTCCATCCCTAGTAAAGGCCAGGTAAATGAAGCAGGAAGGAGCGAGAGTGGAAGGTGATGTATGCTAATGTGTGTGCCTACATGTAAGTGTTTG
>NW_010261464.1:0-260 GCF_000690775.1 Eurypyga helias
TCTGGTGTCGGGGTAAGCCGGAGAGAGGGATGGGGGTTCTCTGTCCCCACGGACTCTGGGTCCCACCGCTCGGGCACTGCCGGTGCCATGGCTGCTGCTCTGGAAGACACGAGACCGAGGCCCCTGCACGCCGTCAGGGCCACAAAGCTGCAGGTTGAGAAAACGCCTGCCACTAACCGAGGGACCCCAAAGGACTCAACAGCCCGGGAAGCAGGGCCAGGCCTCCCCAGGGCTTCAGGAGCACTGTGGGTGGGATTAGG
>NW_010261464.1:313-2410 GCF_000690775.1 Eurypyga helias
GATTAGGTGCTGCAGGCCTATGCAGGCTGTGGGACAGGAGTCACAAGACTTCAGCTTTTCCCAGCTGTGCAGCAAACCTGCATCCCAAAACAATGTTTAACTTCCAGAATTGTTTCTTTTCAGCTCATAAATGAAAATCCCCCTGTGGAGAGCCAGGGGCACCTTCCATCTTCCCATTTCGGTGATTCCGGGAGTGTCAGAGATGGTATCTCCAAGCAGGTCCCAACTCACCGGAGAGCTGACACAAGCATACAGCGTTTAGGAAGTTGACCAGGTGGGACCATTTGGGATACAGATCCCTCCTGTTGCTCCAGCAGTGGGCGTGGGTAAGGGTTTTGGTGCCAGCAAAGGGTGTAGGTGCCTTGGAGGGTCTCAGCTACAGCTGCTAGGACAGAACTGTGTGGTGGGCTGACCATGGCTGGAGGGCAGGTGCCCACCAAGCTGCTGTCGCTGCCCTCCTCAGCTGGGCAGGGGAGAGAGAATATAATGAAAGGCTCGTGGCTTGAAATCAGGACAGGGAGAGATCATTCAGCAATTACCGTCACAGGCAAAACAGGCTTTAAGATTAATTTAATTTAATTTAGTATCAATCAAATCAGAGTAAAAAGAGAACTAAACCCAAACCTTGAAACACCTTTCCCCCACCCCTCCCTTCTCCTGGGGCTCAAATTCACTCCAACTTTTCTCTGCCTCCTCCCCCCAAGCAGTGCAGGGGGACTGGGAATGGGGATTGTGGTCTGTCCATCACTTGTTCCTGCTGCTCAGAAGGAGGACTGCTCACACTCTGCCCCTACTCCAGCATTCTCTCACGGGAGACAGTCCTCCATGAACTTTGCCAGTGTGAGTCCGTTCCAGAGGCTGCAGTTCTTGGGCTGCAGTTCTTCACAGACTGCTCCAGTGTATTTCCTATGGGGTGCAGTCCTTCAGGAACAGACTGCTTGTCCTGGTTTTAGTTGGGATAGTTATTTTCCTCACAGTAGCCAGTATGAGGCTATGGGTTCCTTTCTCAACCCGTAAGTTTCCTTGTCTTTTCCTCTGATTCACCTCCCCATCCCACTGGCGGAAAGGGGAGGGGAGTGAGCAGCTGTGTGGTATGTGGTTGCTGGTTGGGGTTAAATCACAACACTGCTCCAGGTGGGGTTCCCCTCAGGGACACAAGTCCTGCCAGCAAACCTGCTCCAGCCTGGGCTCCTCTCTCCACGGGCCACAGCTCCTTCCAGGAGCCTTCTCCAGCGCAGGCTGCCCACGGGGTCACAGCCTCCTTTGGGCATCCCCCTGCTCAGGTGTGGGGTTCTCCCTAGGATGCAGGTGGGTCTCTGCTCCCCCATTACACTCCATGGCTGCAGGGCACGGCCAGCCTCACCATGGTCTGCACCATGGGCTGAATCTCTGGTGCCTGAAGCAGCTCCTCCCTCCTTTTCCCAACCTAGGGGTCTGCAGGGTGGTTTCTGTCACATGTTGCTCTCTCTCTGCTGCAAAATCTTCCCTCTTCTGGTTTTTTATCTTTTTCAGCATGTTATCACAGAGGCATTCTAACTGTTGCTGATGGGCTCGGCCTTGGCCAGGAGTGGGCCCATCTTGGAGCCGGCTGGCATTGGCTCTGCCAGACAAGCAACACTTCCCCTTTCCTGTCCTGAACAACCACCACAACGAATGGAACCCAACGTCACACACTAAATGAACTTGAAGGACATTTTGTAGACATTTTTCAGAGATGGTCCGTAGACTAAGGGAATGCTATCTGTGTAGGATGGGATGGAAAGGGGGGGATGGTTACTGAGAATGTACTGAATGGTGTGGGACTTGAGTGTGATGTAAATGGTATGAAACAAGGGATGGACAATGAGCTGGGTTGAGTTGGGACAGAGCTAATTTTCTTCACAGTGGCTAGTATGAGGCTGTGCTTTGGATTTACCCTGAGAACAGTACTGGTAGCACTGGTGGGTTTAGTTGGTGCTAAGGAGCGTTTGTACCACGTCAAAGACTTTTTCAGTTTCTGACCCTGCACCTGAGTTCCCAACTTCTGCGCCAGAAGGGGAGACACAGGGGAGGGGGAGGACAGTGGGGAAGGGGGTGACACAGCCAGGACAGCTGACC
>NW_010261465.1:0-26221 GCF_000690775.1 Eurypyga helias
GTGAATTAGAAAAGGTTTCTGGGAAACTGCAGGACGATTGCCTGCACTGTCATGCTATGTCTTCTGGAACGGAGCCTCCCATATATCTCTGAGGCTATTTTACCACCTAAAGTACTAAACTTCCACTGCTTGTCAGTTTACCATTCACACTGAGCCTTATGGCTTATTAACAATTAATTAACTATGGATGGGTCTGTCCTGTGAATTAGAAAAGGTTTCTGGGAAGTTGCAGGACTATTGCCTGCACTGTCACGCTATGTCTTCTGGAACAGAGCCTCCCATATATTTCTGAGGCTATTTTACCACCTGAAGTACTAAACTTCCACTGCTTGTCAGTTTACCATTCACACTGGGCCTTATGGCTTATTACTAATTACTTGATGACTCACAGTCCATCACCAGTTCAGCGTTTCAGTGGGTTTTTCTCTTCTGATGGTTCTTTACATTCGCCATGCTTTATAGTAGTAGTAAGATGTTACAGGCTCCCTGTAGTGGGATGAAGCAGAGCAGTTGAGTCTAGAGGCTTCAGGCAATGTTAGGGATTCATGTAAGTGTTGCATTATGACTCAACCAATCACATGTAAAACCCAGATCTTCCTTTTCTAATTGGCTGAAGATAGGATTTCTTGGAGAATCACTGAAACACCAAATGCAAGAGATGATAGCTGTTACCACACGTATACAGCTCTTCATAGATTTTCACAAGCTTCCTCTGATAGCCAAGTCTGAGAAAGTTGACACCTTCTCTTTTTCTTCTGCTGGGCTGTAGCTGGTGTTGCACTGATTCGCTCAAAATCAATGTGACCATCGTGTATGATGATCATAAGTACTATTTGGTAGCTTTTAAAATGACTGTTTCTGTCTTCTAGTGTGGCTCACTAATGTAATTGGATGCAGTATGCACTCTGCAGAAAGTGATCATTTCACTCTAAGGTAGCTGAACAGAGCATTGTGGTCATTTGCAAAATGTTTGCACTTATAATACACCAGATGCAGCAATACAGCATTTCCTACCAGCTATTCCAGAAAGTATGACACTGCAGTTCTTTTCTCCTATGAAAATCCATCAGGAGTACAATAATCTGATTACCTTCAAAGGAATTGATAGGGTTGTTCTTTTCAGAAACCCACTATAGCTCCAAGTACTGAATTCTTTAGGACAGTGTGCTGAAGACTCTGGATTTATTATGCTGTTAATGACGCAGGAGGCTCTGCTGCTGTTTGTTTATTCTGGGATTAGCTAAAATTAGTAGTTGACCCTATGTTCCTGAATTAATTTAAATGCAAAAATACAAGTTACTGATTCTGATGATTTTTCTGGAAACAGGATCTCTAAAGTCAAAGCTAATAAGGTATTTTCCTTGAGTTGTGAGTCAGTCCTTAAGTGATTTTGAAATGAAAGGTGTCTCTGCCAACTGATATAGATGAACAATAATGCCTGAGCAATTTCTAAGGTAACTACTTAACATGCTATATTGGACATCTACAGATGTTTAGGATGTTGAAAGATCAAGAAAATGTCAAAGCCGTGTCTTAAATTCTTGAAAACAGCTGGATAAAGTGTCAACTGGACAGACCTTGGTCTTTTGACTGGTTCGAACAGTTATTCTTTGCATCTCAAATACCTAATCTTTGGTAGCAATAGGTGGTGAAGATACATTAGGGATGTTTCAGAAAGTGTGTAAGGTTTAAAGTGCTGAAGTCAAAACATTGGAAAAGGATCTGTTTTCACAGCCTTATCCTTAATTTCAGTTTTGGTTTTCGCAGTGGGCCTCAAAAGAAAGTATATCCAAATCAATGGTCAGTTCGGAAAATGTAAGCTGATTTTAGACTATTCTGATACAACTGGTTGGAAACCGTTTAAAAAAAAAATAGTAGTTGAAACGCCTGCAGCCTACATCTAATTGTGTGAAGAGTCTTCTGGTATTATTTTAGCATATGTAAAGTCAATTAATATGAATGTATATAAGGAGTAGCAAAGATAGTATTTTCTATGTTTGCAATACCTTTCATTCTCGGCTGTCAGAGGCCTTTTACAGATTCAGAGTAGAAGAGGTTGGAAGTGATCTCTAGAGATCATATAGTCCAACCCCTCTGCCAGAGCAGGATCACCTAGAGTAGATCATGCAGGAACAAGTCCAGACAGCTTTTGAAAGTCTCCAGAGTAAAATCTTCACAAAGATTTTACTTCAGACACCGACTGGCCAGGAGATGGTGTTAGTGTTGTACAATAAACAGATAACACGTGACACAGGACAGCGAAGTGACTCACTCATATGAAATCTGCTGAAAGTATTTTACCCTCCTCTGAGTTCTGCCACATCTCTTGGACCTTTCATTGTCCTGATTATTTGCATTATCCCTAATAATTATTATTTGTTGTTGCTGTTTCAGTATGGCAAGCAAGCAACCATATGAAGGCAAATAAATTTCATTGAATCTTTGGGGATACACTCATTAACTAATAATGTAGACAATTTATTATCAGGGAATTTAGAATAGTCTAGATCAAAGCCTATATCACTCAGGAATAGGAGATTCTTCCAAGGTGGTGAGGCACTGGAACAGGTTGCCCAGAGAACCTGTGGATGCCCAATCCCTGGAAGTGTTCAAGGCCAGGCTGGATGTGGCTTTGAGCACCCTGGTCTAGTGGAAGGTGTCCCTGCCCATGGCAGGGGGGTTGGAACTAGATGATCTTTAAGGTCCTTTCCAACCTAAACCGTTCTATGATTCTATGATGTGAGTGAAATAAGTTCAGACATTCAGACATTTTTGACTTCTCTGCCAAGCCTTAATTTTGGTGCTAGTAGTAAGTACTTTGGAAAGATGTTCCTCTCTGGGAACAAATGGCACATGTTCCCTTCCTCCTTCAACTCCTGTCAGGAGCCAGCTCAGCTGAGGTCCCCTGTTGTGGAGTGAGCTCAAACCTTTCAGTCTCCCTTTCTATCAGCACTGTTAATCCCTATGCCAGCTCATTTCTCCACTTTCTCATCTTCATTTTTCTCCTGTAGTTGCAACCCTTACAGTCTGTCCAACATGCCGCTAAACCCACATTGTCTGCAGTTGTTACTATGTAATGCCACCTTCTGGAATTGTGGGCTGGCTTTTCATCTTCACACCTCCTTTTATGATTCCTCTCCCACCACTCTTCTGTTCAGTTACCACTTTCATTGAGTTCAGCAAACACCGATGCTCGTACACTCCACTTCACAACTTTGCCTGTGCTACTTTAATATGCTTGTGCGTGAGATTTTGTCTGTAAATCTTTCCTTCCAACACTCCCTCCCTTTGTGTTTCAGTGCTGGTTTCCCGCTTGCTCTTCTGCCTCTGCTCCTCTTACTGGGATTATGCCATCAGCCAGAAAAGGCTCCGCAGGCAGGGAGACAGTAGTTGGTGTTGGGTAGCCGATGGCGGTCAGCTAACACAGTTCCTTGGCACCAGGCTGTTGCTATCATCCCAGGTTATTCATGCATGGTTTTGTACTTTATCAGCTATTTTAATCATTAGCTTCCAAAGAGGAGGAAATAAAGGCTTTTACGTTGCCTGAACCATTTAGTCTTAGTCTAACAGTGGTTTCCTCAAATGAAGTCAGGAGGCCAGGTATAGCCTGAGTTTTGCTACTCAGAGGCCTCAGAAATTCAAAGTAGAGAGAGGGAAACTGTACCTTGATATTCATTGTTCTGCATTCTTCAGGGAGTTCTCAACAGCTCAGTGTGCGAGATGACATGCCCCAGCCTTCCCCAATGTATGGACTGTCCTTGCCTCTCATTTTGCACAGTTCACAAGAGAAGGGGCAGCTCCTCTTGTCCTCATATCTTTTATTTGTCTGTCCATCCAAAGTTGGGGACATCCTGAACTAGTGGACAATATAGTTCTTGTGCAGGGACATGCCCTGATATTTGCATCTAAATGCTGTATATAGCCGTGTTATCTACAATAGTTATTATCTTTTAGATTTAACATGCTGGACAAAGTGTCCTAGATGGCCTGGGAAAAGAGCCATCGGGATTAAAGGCCACTGAGATCAATCATGCTGCTGATTTATTTATGTGGTTGACTATTGTGATGGTAACAGCTCTTTCTGCTTGGCCAGTATGCTCTAATTTTGATGTATTTATTTTTTTTAATGGCACAGCTATTCTATGCAAAACTTCCTGTTTCAAATATCTTAACCCTAGAGAGGCTTAGCACCTAAATACCTTTAAAAAAAATGATCTAAGAGTTTACGTGACTAATTCATGTTTTCAAAAGAAGTTACTTAGGAGTCTAAATCTAGTGATTTTCAGGATTGCAAAACTGATGGTCCTCTTGACATTATTATGCAGCACTGGAAGCTCCTCTGTCTCTATTTGCCAAATAAATCTATTGCACTTTGAGTTTCATGCAGATGAGATTTTTTTTAAAAATAACTCCTGTCTTTCACGAGTGCCTTTTGCAATGAAGCTACTTTGCCTGCAGTGGGTGTTATTTTACAGTGAGGTGGTCGAACCCACCATGTATTCTTCAGATTGGTCTTCATCCGTCAAGTATAGGCCATCTTCATCTTTTCTGAGGGCAATTTAGATTCATTGCCCTGAGAATACCAGCAGAGAGGCCACTCAGAAACTCCGTGTTCACTCTGAAGATGATCTGTGGCCCGTAAGACATTTAAAAAATAGAACTTGCAAGCAGATAATTCTGTCAAGAGAGTATATCTATATGATATATCAGTATTTAGAGTTCATCATTTCAACTTTTCATCCAGATTCTGTAGAGAATAAAAGTGGATATCTCACAATGTTCTTCAGGATGGAAATTCTGAGTTTTGACCAGCTGAGCTTACAGAGCTGGAAGGACTTTTCGTTTGGGAAAGTTTTCTGTCCCCCAGAATTCTCTGAAGCACAAGTCTTTTCTCCCAAGAATTGTATAGACCAAAATTTTTACTTAGAAGAGTAGAGGGGGAAGTCTACTTATTCAAGTATGTTTCTTCAAAAAGACTGGTCTTTAAGAAATCGAAAAGGCCTGAATGTGAGGGAAGTTGTGTTTGAATACAAAGGAGAGTTAACACAGAATTGGAAATGTGTGTACGAGAATTTGAGAAGGCAGAAAATAGGCAAGAGTGCCTTGGATACAAACATGTATGGAATCCCAAGGAAAACAGCGATAGAATTCAGGAAATATTTAATCAGTGCCTGCAGCTCAAGCTTGGTAAATAAGTGACTACTCAAGGTAAGGATGCCAGAGCAGGAACATTTTTAACAAGCTACTGACAGTTATTTTAAATGGGCCTTGTAGCCTCATGCCTCTCTTCGATATAATGTTAAGCAACCCTTGGGTGTCACAGCATCATGTCTTCTTAAAATATTTTATTCTTTTCACCAGGCTGTCTTTGAGATATCTGTTGATTACAAATTAATTTAATTGCTACAGGTAGTATACCCTTCACGAGATTATTATCCTCACTCCTGCTGGGATTTCTGTTGTTATAGTGATGATGTTTTTCAAACATTGCTTTGGAAAAAAAAGCCAGGGTTATCATTAATATATAATTATGATGATGAATTATGATGCCTTCAGTTTGCCTTCCTGTAATGCCAATGGAAAATTTGTGTGCATATCCGAAGTAAGATAAGAGTCTTTAGGTGGCATTTAGAGTAATTATATTAATGAGAGAGGTGTTAGTGTAGTATTACTACTTTATAGCTCTTGGACTGACTATTTTAATCGTCCATGTGCAAGGACAATACTTCCCCTTATTTTGGTGATTAAGGACTATCGCAGTTCCCTGGGAGGAGGATGGTGTTAGCTGGACTGTGAGTGCACCTTTGGCTGTTCGAGAGTGGAACCCATGTCCAGTCATCCAAAGAGACCAGGTCATGGCAGCATTCATTTTCTTGTGCAGACGCCTTGAATGTGAAACGTATTTCTGAGAAATTAGGAGAAGTTCAGGAAATAAAAAGTATTTTGCATAAGCTGGCACCATGCATTAAGCTCTGTGAGTACCTGAGTAAGGCTGTGTTTGTGCTTTGTAATTATAACTTTTCTCATTTTGCTTTCTACAGTTTGTCTTTCATTTCACATAGTCATTGAACTTAATATTGTTAACAGCATCCATTTAGACAGAAATAAAAGTGAGGAGTCCTCTTGTTTTTCTATTATATTTATAAGTTCTTTATGCCACCACTATGGAGTGTATGAGTAGATATCTACATACAAAATACATTATACTTTTGGAAGATGGAACAAGTCCATTTTTTGTTCTTTTCCCTCTCACTGATGGTGTTAAAAAGACTGCAGTATTGGCATCAACGTTAAAGTTGGCTGAATGGCCTCGGTGACACTTCAGTTGCAGTTAAAACAGATTCTGTTGTAGAAAAGGCAAAGGCAAAAAAAGTACCGAGCCAGTTTTAGAGAAGGATTTAAGTGTGATACGTGTACACATGAAGGATTAGGGTGTCAAAGCAAGCTGGAGAATTCTGGAGTGGTCTGGTAAGCTCTGAGGCACAACAGAATTCAAGAGTTGTGTGCAGATCCTCCTGATAGCTCAAGGAATTCTGTTTTTAAAGTTGTACAAAAAGAGTATAGTTTCCCTTAATCATTGTGGAAGGCTCTGAGAAGCAGAGGTGAAGGAGAAAGGGGCAAGCTGATCAGTCCAGGCACTAATTAGGGCCAAGGTCTCTTGAGGAAGTTAATGAGTTTCTAAATAGCCAACTAGCAGCTGGTCGGGAGCGGAAGAACAGTCAGACTCCACATCCTGCTCTTATTCCTGCCCTAAAGTGAGAAATACTTCAGGAGATCTGGTTGTGGTTGAAAGTCTCTACTAGGCATTAGCTGTTTCTGATGTGAAAACTGCTTTCTTACACAATGCGAGGGAAAATTTAAACATATTTTTAGTCTCTTGAGATCGGTGGTGATTAACATGAGTATCCATCCCTTCAGTCTTACTGCAGTGCTCAGGACAGGACATTTGGACTGATTTTAACTGTTCTGGTCTCTCTGTCCCTGCCTTTGGCTATGCTTCTGAAATTGTCTGGCATGACTGCTCTTGTTTGCACTTCTCCCCCATCTTTGTATGCCAGATAGCTTTTGCCATCTTCCTGACCTTGCTGGGCAAACATTGCACTAACACAGTTTGTGCATAGCATTCGTTTGGTTTTGGAAAATACGGAAAGGCAAAAGAAATGCAAGCAGGTAAGTGAATGAGAAAAAAAGAAATGAGATGGGAGGCCAAATGAGCACAAAGCAGTCAGGGGAAACGCTCTCAGCACAGAGCAGAAAATCACCAGGGAGGGACCTGCGCTCTGCTGTGTATGATGTTACCCTCAATCAGAACAGAGGTGCATGCCTGCTGCATGCGTGTGCTCACTTGTGGGTGTAAGTACCCATTAGCTAAGCACCCACATGCAGATAGGTGAATCAACAGCAACAGTGAGGATTTGCTTGCTCGGGTCCTCAGCTGTAGAAAGGTCTGGTCTTTCTGAACCTTCATCAGTTTTGTTCCCCACAAGACTCTATCTTTCTCATGTCTAATATTTAATAACATGCATGGGCTAAGTAAAACATTTTATCTGCTATAAGATTCCCTTTCATTTTCACCGCCTTACCACCTGGTGGATGTGCATCTGGAAAGACCAGTGCATTTCTTTCCAGTTTGAAATGTTTGTCATTCCTGTGGTGGCTCATTTCTGAGTCACATCTTTTCTAATCACTATAAAAGTAACATTAATATAGCAACAAGCAATTAAAAACCCAGAATCTATTTGCCCCACACTATCAATTGAGCATGTGATTCCAGGGCTGTAATTAACGATGCAGTGTTTGGAAGTGTGTTGTGACCACCACCTGCCTCCCCGGCTGAATTTCTACTGCATGTGTTGTTCTTACAGACCCGAACAGGAGCAAAAAGCAAGGCTCAGAACAGAGATGTTTCTTGGTTGAGTGTCAAGGAGGTGAGGCATTCTGCTGTGATGTGGTGGCATGTCTTCTGCTGTTCTTGTTGAACAACTCGTGGTGGGGGCTTGAGCTTTATCATTTTGACATTGGAGGCATTGATTGCTTCCAAACCAAATTGCCTGCCACCTTCTTTTCGGAACAAATTAATTCTTTCCCACCTGTAAAACAGGTCGCTATTAATTCAGTTACAGATTATGCTCTGCTTTTATGTGATAGCAGTTGTTAGGTCATAGATTTAATGGCCTAAAGATACTGCTTTATTTATGTCATGTTCATCATTCTCTTGTAACTGCTTTTGGCTAATAATATTTGGCTTGAGACCCTGTTAGTGGACAAAATACCTCAGCGCCAGAACCTATATGAACTGGTTATCTGAACAGAACATAGCTGACTGTATAGGAATAATTTCACAAACTTCAGTATTGTTCCCTTTAAACTAGCATATGAAAGGGAATTGCCAATGACTCATGTGTTATTTGCAGGTTGTTACTATCCAGAACCTGGTGCCAAGGAAACTGATTTATTCTCTGTTATTACTGTGTTATTCATTGCATTGTGCAATAGATCAGTTCCAAACATAAATACATTGAGTAGTCCATGGATAGGAATCAATCCTGTTACGTTCAAGTACGTGCATGCTACATGCTAGGCCTGGCACAGGGAATTAGAAGTCTTGTGTAGTTTCTTTGGATTTTTAATATTCTGTTACTAGTACTTTGATGCAGTTTTGGGTTTTTGGTTTTGTTTTGGTGGGTTTTTTTTTCCATTTGTTTGGTTCATTTTTGATGGCAACTTCAAAGAAATGATTTGAGCAGAACGTTTTGGACTTGTTCTGAAACTCACCATGCTCATTTTGGAGTCTCGTGTATTTTTGAGCTCTGCGTGTCTTTGACAGTGGCATAAACTTTTAGGAGGACGTTTTTTCACCCTGACTTTCCCACCAGGATTCAGCAGTTAAGGTAGGTTTATTTTTGTACTGGTTACTTTTTGTAAGGTGTAGAAGACAGAATCACTCTGTGGTATTATGTAGAACATATGGCTGTTTGTTGCAGCTCCTTAGGTTCAGACTGGAGGCACTCTGGGAACTTGGGTGTAATGCAAAGCCCTTTTCCAGGCCTGTGTGTCCATTCAGGGGGGATTTCTGCAGTGCTCTGGACCTCTCCTAAGGCTGACGTTGTGATTTACACAATGGTTCCTGTAAAACAACTTTCTGATCCAATTTGAGACTACTCATCATCCAATCCCGGTACTGGTTTTATCAGTCATAGAATCATAGAATCACAGAATGGTTTGGGTTGGAAGGGACCTTAAAGATCATCTAGTTCCAACCCCCCTGCCATGGGCAGGGACACCTTCCACTAGACCAGGTTGCTCAAAGCCTCATCCAGCCTGGCCTTGAAGACGGACAGGGTTAGGGCATCCATAACAGTCCTCAGACAGTGCTGTTGGAGTCAGTCATTTAGAAGCAGAATCTGCCATCCATTTTATGGAACACTAGCCAGCAACCCATGCAATCTTGCATTGACTGAGTCTTTGACTTCATGTTAAGGACAGTATGAAAGACATCATTCCGTGTAACCTTTTTTTCTACAATCTCTAAAGGCCTTTTCTCATTTCCACGGTCATCCTGGGCTGTATTTAAGCAGTGCTGTGGGGACAGAGAACAGTCCTTGGGCACAGACCAGCTGTTTGATCCCACACACAGAGTATCACCCTGTGCCTTTGGCTGCCCTTCAGCCTCTGCCTTGTATTTTTAGCTTCCAGTCTCCTTAGTGGAAGAATTGTCTCTTCTTCCTATACTTGGAGCATATCTAGCACAGTGGGTGGATTAGCAGTTCTGCCTACTCTTCCTCTGGTCTGTAGTAAAAAGTAAATATTAAGAAATGATTCCTTAATTGCAATTAAGGAAAAATTGCATTTCCTACCACGTACATGTCAAGGCATCCTTGTTTAAGGGAATTTGTTTGAACTGGCATCCCAGCTCGGGTGCCTTTGTCACACAACAGGTGCTTCAAATCACTAATCTCCTGCAGTCCGAGCTGGTATTTATTCCTGTTCAATGTCAGATCCTTTTGCTTGGCGTAGCAGTGCATACCACACAACCTGCAAATCGTGCTGGTGAGCATATTTAATCATACTTCAGCAGATTACCTGTAATTAGCTCCATCACAGCTAGATCCTTGGAGATCTTCAGTGGGAGGATAATGTCTAGTCTAGGAACTGAAGCAACCCTGCAGGGAAGATGGGAGCCAGCTGCAAAGTACTACTGGAGTAAATCTGAGCTGGTTAAAGCCTTTGATGATCAGTCTGAAGTTGTTTATAGTTTCGTATTTCAAAGTCCAGGCTTTGACTTCCTTGAGCTGTTCTAGCATGTAACTACAAATATATCAGGGCTTCATGTCAGTCCTGGGCATCTGTATGAACTCTTAATTTATTTGCTTTGTACAGTCCTGTCAGGGCTTGGCAATTGGATGGAATTTACTCTGCCCATCAGTAGAAATCAGTGGTTTGTCTGTATCTGGGCAAGTCACCTTAAACAAGTTTTGTGTTCAGTGCAGAGAAGCAGGGACCTTCAGAGCCTGTTGTGAGCAATGCATCTGAGTGTTTGAGGCATCTGCTTTGGGGTCAGATGAGCTGTGCCCTACAAATGAATGCTTCTTTCCAGAATGAGGTACAGATATAGATGTCTATGCTGAGCTGGATGAAACTCACCCAGTACATTTGCCCTTCAGTACAGTTCAGCTTTTCCTTCTCCTCTCAGTAATCCCTCAGTATTAGCAGGACTAAGGAGGATTTAAGTCGATTTTTCTGTGTTGTAGGAGGCACAGAGAAAGTGGGCAGAGAAGCAGGGTGTGGCAAGTAATTTATATAACTTGTTTGGACCTGTGAGTCCACTCCAGTTTTGTGTTACTAATGCTTTTAAAAAAACCCTCCAAATTACCATCCCTTCCGGGTGTACCACAGCAACAGCGGTGACCTCACAGCCCTTACAGTTCTAGCACATGGCCAGGCAGACGGAATCACAGCTCCCCTTGGGCTAAAGCTGGGGATACAATACTATGGTCACGATACATGCAGTATTGTCCAAGATGTTTAACTCCTCTAGATTAAGAACCCACAACAGTTTTCTGTGTTGCTATTTCACACTAATCCCCACGCGATTAACACCAAATCTGTTTTCACTCATCTGAATATCTACTAATCATGCTATATCTTACTGGGAACTGGATTTTCCTGGTTATTGCTGTCCAATAATCTGATTTCTTGTAGGGATATATTAAAAAATGTAAAAACTGAATCTTCTGACTTGGAGCAAGCTGACAAAGCTGCATCAGGATCACCTGTGACTTGAAAAATCAAAATGTAATGTGTATAAAAAGTAGAAGCAAGGAGACATATCTGAGGATGAGAATGAAGGTCAAGAATACAGGAATAAAGTCAGGAAGGCTAAATTGAGACATGTTTGGGAGGGTATATAAAAAGCAAGAAGAAAATATTCTGTAATGACAGTCTAAAGGAAAGACAGTGGCAAGTCAGAAGTTTACTACTTAACATGGAAACAGATCAAATAGCAGATGATAGGAAAACTATATTATTCATGTCTTTCAATCTGAAAGTTAGTTGTGTCCAGAAATTTAGCAATATTGCTTCTGAAGCAGTCAGAAAACAGAAAAAAACAGTTCAAAGAATATTTTAAAGCATGTATATAGAGAGAACCAGAATCCAAAAAAAAAAAAACCAAAACACTGCCCTAGGATATTTGAGGAATTAGCAAAAGCAGCCACTGAATTGTTAGTTCTCTGTGGTAGCTGTGGAAATGAGAAGACACAACACACTTTAGCCTTCTCGGCATCATTCATCTGTAGATTTCCATCTCCACTGTATAGTGACCCTATTTTTTCCTTGCTCTTATTCACGCACAGATTTCTTCCTGATTGCCTTTTATGGTCCCTGCATCTTGAATCTTATTCTTTCCAATATGCATATCCAGGGGCTGAAATGGAAATTATGAAGGCCTGCCATGAACATTTAGACGTGCTGGTGTAAAAATGTGAGAACTCCTCACAGCCTTCATTCTGCCCCGTTTACTCTCCTCAGAAAGTGGTGGTTTGAAGTATGGCACAGCAGCAGCCACCAGCTCATCCCAGTTGCTGTGGAGAGGTGTCTACTGCAATGTATTACTGTTACGCTTAGCTGAATGCTTGTAGATTTTTGTTACTCCCACTGCTGTATAGTTAAAATGTGCATATCCATGTAAGCCTGCTGTTAAGAGAACTGAAACACAGTGGCGTCATCAATAGCACTATTAAACTGTGAGCTCATCCTCCATCTCCGTAAGGCAGTGTTGCAGTATTTCTGAGCTAACATCTTCATTCCTCAGCGAGTGATGGGTCAAACTTACTTGTATTTTTGGATTAAATGAGAGCTCAACAACAACAAAATTTCAAAAGAACCCTAACTTTTATATGATACTTGTCACCCGTTCTTTCATGTGAAAATATCCTACCAGCTCTAGTGCAAAATATTATTAAAACCCGTTAAAAAAATTTTAAATTGATTGGCTCAAATCTGACTATACCGTATTAAGGTTAATATATTAAATTAATCTTAAAGCTCACACTGGTTACATCTGAAATAGTCACAGTGATATTTCAACAGAAAGACGTGAAAAGTGGAAACCGTAACTTCCCAAAGTCATCTGAATGGGTGCATTGTGTGAAACTGTAGCATTGCCACCACCAATTCCAGTCCAAACCCCCTGATTTTACTAAGCTCAAATAATCACTACTAAAAGTAGAAATTTATTAAATACATGCTGAAAACACCCTTCATTACATTGCTGCTGCTGCAGACGGTGTCTTTGGCATCTGGAATCTCATGACATTTTCTTCTTGTATGCTTTTCCTTTGTATGCTTTACCTTTATTGGTCACAGGTTTTCTATCATGAGGATTTTGTCTAGGCATCTACAAAATATCCTTGTGACTTTAAAACCAAGAGTAAAAAATAGAAGGTGGTTTAGAAAATAAAATTGTTAAAAAAAACCATTTCATATTGAAGTTTGAAGCAAATTACTGCTGACTAAGCTTATTGAGCATGAACACATATTGGTATCAGTAAAATCATGGGAGATACAGTAATGCATCATGTTAGAAGCATGGTATGAAATGAAAAATATTTGGATTAAACTGGAATACTAGGTGTTTTAAGGGAAAAGATGTCAACATACTGAACACATTACTTTTCATTGCCAAGTGTTGTCCAAACCCATTATTAATTTTGAGCAATCCAGCCTTGCTTATTTATTTTGACTACCAGGGCCTGAGAAACTGTAAAGGCTGCAGGGGTGATGACATGGGTGTGTGTTAACCAGGTGTCAGTGAATCTTATATTTCTCTCTCTTGCAGGACTTAGCACTCAGCAGCCTTAACTTCTCCAAATAACAGTTAACTATCTTTCCCAACGTCATACCAGGTTTGTAAATATTTTGCCATTTTACAGATAACAATTATTATAAACGTGTTAATACTTTCTGACTCTATGGTATCATGGGAATCACAGAGGATTGTATGAAGGGCATTATTCCTCCGTTTGTTCCAAAGGAGGTGTATAATCTATGGACTAAGGGGCATACAATGTGTTACTCAGCCAGCCAGCAATGGGTACAGCTACAGGAGAAGCTACCAGCTGACATCCAACCATCAGCCTGAACTTACATCACTCATAGCGGATGTCAAAATGTCTGTGTCAGCACAGAAATCTCACTGCTGGCTTCAGTAAATTAACAAGATCATATTCATATATTTATATCTTGGGGATAACTTCTTCATTCATGTAAACACATATATTTTACTTCCAGATCAATTTCAGGTATAATGCTGCTTTAAAGTGTGTTCTGATAGTCTAACTTTGAAAACCTAAAGGCACTTATGGTTAAATAGGCACTCTGTGGTTAAAATGGTTGATGAAAACAGAAATTTAGAAGTCTTGTTATGAAATATATTTATCTTCACAGCCATAGGTGAAGAGCATTTGATGTGCACCAAAAGAAGATGCTGTAAGTCAAACACCAGTTCCTTTCAACCATTGGTTCATGTCCAGTAAAACCCTCATGATGAGGCTTCTTGACTATTTTAGCATAAATGCTTGAGAAACACTTGGATACTTTGGGAATGGAATTAGGTTTTGATTTACATAGAAATGGTCAATAAACACTTTATACTGATCAAGAGCTTGTGAAGCTTGTATAACGATCTGTTCTGCTTCTGACCTGGGATAACCCATGTAATCTGTCACCCTATTTGAGTGTTGTAAGAATAGCCTTATGTTCCTATATACGCTGGCATCGTAGTAATGGGAGCTGTGTACATGCCTTAGCAAGACAGATAAAATAGCAGGAGACAGAGATCACCCCTGGCACCTCTCCTGGGTACCTCCCCTCTAAATCTGAACCATGCTTCACTCAGGCAGGTTTTATTTATGTCCTTGTTCGTGACCAAACGTTCAGCAGCATTGGCTGGATGTGGTAAGACAGTAGTTATTCAGCCATTAGCTGTTTTGCGTAAAAGGAAAAGAAAATACAGTTAGAGGTGCCCATAGATTGCTCAGGGTACTTGCAGGCAGAGGGGAGGGTGGGAAATACACAGTTCTCAGGTGTCTTACAAGGGGCAAAGTGAACTGAATTATCTGGGGCAGAGCAGCTTAATTTCTTTCAGACTCACTGCCTGTTTTCATGTGTTCCTTTATTGTTATTTTTAATTGAGGAAGAGATATCCATGATTAAAAATAGGTAAGTGGAATCATGTTTTGTACTTACCTGTTAGTTAGAGCAATGCAATCAGGATGTTGCAGGTGACAGACAATGCTGGGATAACCAGTTCAAAGAAGCATTAAAAAATATTAAGAGATGAAGGTAAAAGTAATTCAGAAGATAGTAAATAAATGCTTCAGCACATTTCCCAGATTCCTCTGTACTCCTAGATCTCAGTCTGTATGCAGAGGCTTTAACTGTGCATACAGAGGTGAAATAGCACTTTGCCAATAGGCAGGCAAGGAAAAAAAGTGGCTTATATGAAAGTATACTGGCTTACAAACTGTAGGTGGTAGAAAACACTTTGGAAACCTATTTCATTAACAAAAAATTTATGTTCCTAACCGCCATAATTATAGTGTTTTGAAGCGTGGCTGAATTGGATGTACCTTGTAGCAAAGCATCAGGTTGAGAAAAACACCTTGTTCAAGAAAACTTTGCTTTGGTGATTAATCCCACTGATGCCACTATGTTCTTATGGGCTTTGACAAATGGAATTTAGTTTTAATTGAGGAATGAATACAAATATATTCTGGTAAATTGAATTGCTGGCATACGAGCCAAATTGATTAATTTATCTTTTTTCTTTTAACTGAGAATTTTTATGAGAGAAAGGGCATGTTATGAGTATTTAAGCGAGTTTCCTCTTTTCACCTTCAGAAAACAGGACTGAGCCTTAACCCAGATAATCGTGTAAAGAATGTACTTTTTAAAGCTGCGATTTGACCTCATTCTTCATGAAGTCTGTTTTCCTCCTGGGACTCTCCGTCCCCCGTGTTTATGTTCTCGTTCAGTAACAGGAAACAATGCTATTCCTCACAAGCAGTGGGATATGACTGAACACAACACCATATATATGGCTTTTAATGACCCTGCCAGTTTGTGCAGCTCCTGCCCTTCCTTCTGTTATTCCTTTCACCCTTCTGCTGCCTCCACTCTTGGACCAGCATGGTGGTTGTGATGACGGCTGATTTTTCAGGTGGATCATTTCCCCCCACTAGCTCACTGCACACCTCCCAGCTGAGGGATATATTTTGTCATTAGCAAGTTTTAAGCAAATAACCCCAAAGGAATTACGTATTTTCTTTCTGTTGAGAGAGGAAGGAAAAACAACAGAAAAGGTGAATCAGGTGGGGTCAAGTGTTCAGGTAATTCTTAGACCTGGTCTTTCTGCTTTGTTGAGTGGGATTTTCAGTGACTGAATGAATGTATTTAAGTGTTTCCAAGCAGTTTGGAGAGATGGAAGCCTGAGAGCAGGAGACTTAAAAGGAGACAAAAGGCCTCCTTAGGCTGCTGGGCTAGAAAATGTTGGAGGGTTGCATTCTTATCAGGCTGTGAAAAAGGTAAAAATCAATTTTTCCCTTCTTTTAGTATTCTTGTCCCCCTGAAAGCAGCCCAGATCTGTGTGTCCTTGTCATTCAGTACTGCTATTTTACTGCTGTCTCAATATCTTTGATTCAAGCACATCTCCTCTTAGTCCATTGTGAACACCTCAGTCAAGGAAGCAGGCAGTGCCAGAGTTTAAAAAGGGCTCTGGAAAAGTCTCCTTCCAGGCCTAATGGTGTTTGAAGTGTTTTCTAAAGATGTAATGTGGTTAAACTGTGATAAACGTACACGTCTTTCAAACAGTATTTCTGATCACATAGTGATGTCTTGCCATGCATGAGAGTCTTTTATAATGGCTGGGGAAAAAAATTGGACTCATCCCAATTTCTGCAGATGTAAAAGCGACCAGCATCCATCCCATAAAATAGTCTGTATAGCACTTCAATGTCTACAATATAAAGTATCTGAAAGGGGTCTTGGAATGCTCCTTTTGTGGAAAATAAGGTCTATTTATCAAGAAATTACATCAGCTTTTAAAAATATTCTGAAGACAGCACAAAGATAATTGGATAACATTTCTTGAAGTTAGAATACATGTATCTACAAGCACAGCTGCCTGAATTTAGACATCTCCTGTGACCTGAGTTAACATCTGAAATGAAAGTATTGCCTTTATGATTAAGTTATGATTAAGGGACACTAACAAACTTAGTGCACGGGGAAGTGGAGTATGTTCTTCACATATTCACAAATTTGAGAAGGCGAAAAGACCCTGGCATCGTGAAGACCTACTCAGACATCAAACTCTAAGCATGTGAACAGCAAGTGAAAAACAGGGCGACAGGAGGAGAGAGGCCCAAGTAATCACAGTGCACAAAAGCATGTTTGCTAATGACCTGTTTGTTTTAGACCAAAAGTTTATTATTGCAGTCAGTAAAGATATGAGTTGAATTGCACACACATTTTGTGGCAGTGTTGGTCAAAGTTTGCATTAACAGCTTTTGAAGGATTAAAAAGTTTACAATAAAAAGCTGCTTTGTGGCAGACTCTGTATTCAAAAGTACTACCTGCCTACAGGAACTGAAATGCAGAGCATCCCCTGAAATGCATTTAATGTGAAAAAAAGTTTTCTGCAGGTAGAATTTGCTTTCTGGCACTGCTCTGACGATTACTCAAGATCCTGCCTGTGCCATGGATTTTCATCTGTCCGTGTTGTTTGCATTGTTGTGTAACAGCTCCTTAATGCCTGTTACGTAAGGATGCATAGATTGCAGCTCCATGAGGTATCCTGCCGAAATCACAGCTGATAATGTAAGCATAGTTTCAAAGCTTACTCTTGGTTGAATTAATTTTACATTAATTGTGATCCTCGCTACATAAATCAAATGCTTGATTAGTACAGAAGTGTACAGCGAAGTTCAAATGGGGCTCAGACAGTAGGTAGCTGTGGTTGTCCTGTAATACAGTGTATAAGTTTTGTGATATTAATACCATATACCAGTGTGATGCAGCTTTCCTGTTCTGGGTGGGAGTTTCGCCACTGACTTTTACAAAGCCATGATTTTACCCCAGGAGCCTCAGGCTTTTCCAGCTACAACATAATAACATGCAGACAGAGAAGATAGAAGAAGATGACTTAGTCAACAGGCACAAGTTCTTTTCATGTTATACAATGTCTACTGTGTTAGCCCTTTTTCTTGTATTTAATCTATTTTTAATTAGGCTAAGTCTGGATCTGTACTGAGGAAGGAGAGTCTACAGGTGACTTGGACGTTGCAATAAATACAGAGTTTAGCCTGGAATGGAAATAATTGATGGAGAGGGGGATCTTAGCTTAGCAAAATGAAACAAGTATTTAAATCTAAACCTAAATCAGAAGGCTTATAGACGGAGTTGCAATTTGAAATGTGTTAACTATAGCGCTTACCTCCTTTTCTTCTCTAACACTAATTTGAATTCCCACAGTAAACTCCACAAGTTAGATTTAGGGTATCTCTTCACTGGAGTGTTCCATCAGCATATATTTTTTGGTGTGCTCCTCTGAAAATGGACACCTTGCATGGAGCATTTTTCAATTCTGAATATCAACTGACCACACTACTGTGAGATGCGGCACATCTATGGACAAAACCTGTCTTACATAGATTTACCAGAGGAATTGATAGAGCAGGGAAACAGAGAGAGTGGATCGTGCTACCGACCGCAAAGTTGCAAACTGGCATTCAGACTCTTTGATCGTGCATTGTTCTGCTTTCAGATTTTGCAAGTGCAAAGATATGGATGACTTTTTCTCTAGATCTGCCTGACCCAGGCTATATGAAATTTAACAAGGCCTAGATTAGGAACTAAATCATGTTTCAAAATATATTGGCTCTCACTTTAAGGACTGATCAGGAACAGATAACATATCTATGCTAGTATGTGAAATATTAGTTAAAATATAGTAACTAAGATATTTTTAGCCACAAGTGTTCCTAGTGTAAACAAACTATGAAATTTTGCTCCATCTTTCATCATCCTAGGATTACTGATGGTACCTCCTGGCCCAGATGTACTAATGATCTACCAGAGGAACTGAAACTGAATGAGGAATGGCCAAAAATGTCAGGATGATCCCATGATGTAGGCTGGACCTGAGGCTGATATTTGCCCCATCATCCTCTTGGAAGGCTGCAGAAATTACTTCTTAACCACATAGGAGCCTTCTCCAGTTTCCAGTCTGACCAGTGCTTATCCATTTTCTCAGTGTTGTGCCACCATGACTTCATAGCTCACAGAGGCTTTCTTCCCAGGCTGGTGTTTTCCCTGAGGAATTTCTAGAAAGAAGAGTCCTTCTTGACTATTGTTTCTTTAGAGATAACCACATAAAATTTTTAAGATTATTCTATTAGCCATCCTCTGTACCTGTTACAGTGTGAAGCCATCTGATTAGAGGATGGGTAGCCACACTCAACTCAGTATTGCAGATAAGGTTTTATACCTTTCCTAATAATGACATTTTCCTAATGATGCACAAATAAACTTTAGTTTTGTTGAAAATATGGGAAATACTTGTCTTTCTCCTGTAGCACCACATTGGTGGCTCATACTCACGCTCCAATCAATTTAAACCCCAAGATTATTTTTTCTCCATTTCTAACTAACAACAGTGAGAGTTTATAGAAAAAACGTTGTTTGTTTCTAGGCGCACTCTTGGGAATGATCCCTTTTCTATTATTCAGGTCCCCAAGAACATCCAATTTTTCCTTCGATCCCCATTTCATTGGCAGAAATGTCAAAGGTGAAAATGTGCAGGTTCTTTTATGAAAAAAGCCAGTGGGGAAGCATCACTCACCTTGAGTGGTGGAGCTCATTTTGATCTTGGAGACACTGTAGGAGCACAGATCGAAAATGAGAAGAAAACTTTTTGCAAGGAAGAGCCTGAGGCAGATGCATGCCCAGTACGTTCTGACTACTGAAGCAGATTTCTGAATGCACGTTTGAAGTGCACTGGCCTGCTCATTACTTTCTGTCTTTCATAAAACCAGACCAGTGTAGTCAACCCATAACACTGAAAATGTAAAAGTTCAAAGGCAAAATGCAGAAGTAATACCTATACTTTGCTAGTTTTCTTCCAGCTCCTCAGAAGAAATAAGACACTGTTCATGGATTCATAGGATCATAAATTCATTTAGGCTGGAAAAGACCTTCAAGATCATCAAGTCCAACTGTTAGCCTAACACTGCCAAGTCCACCACTAAACCATGTCCCTAAGCACCACATCTACATACACATCTCATAAGTCCCTCAAGGGATGGTGACTCAACCACTTCCCTGGGCAGCCCCTTCCAATGTTTGATAACCTTTTTGGTGAAGGAATTTTTCCTAATATCTAATCTATCTGTTGCTTTAAGAGGCTTCTCATCTTACCTTTTAACCTGAATTTTATCGCCTGTTATGGCAATTTAATTTTACCTGAACTAATGTGACACTTTTAGTAAATCATTCTGATGGGTAGGTGCCCAAATTTGCCCATTTTTTTATGCTGGATGAAATGGTTTTATTTGTAACTTTGTGTGTCTGAAAGGCAGGAGTTTTAAACTCAAGAGCTGATACAGCTTTCTCTTGTACCTCTGGTTGAGTAGGCCCTAAGAAAGGCATCAGTCATTTCTCTTCCCCAAAAGACCTGGCTCAAAACACATCTGTCCTACACCCTAGGGTACTTTGCTGCAGGGAATGTGTAGTCTAATCTCTCACTGCAAGTAAAGGTAAAACAACCAAAACCCCTCCAGAAACCATTGCTTTACCCTTTCTATAGAGAGAACAAAAGGGGAAGGTGCAGTAAGAATAAACAAGGCATATATGATCCCACATTATCCTAAATCTGAAAGAGCTGTGGAGTGACTCAGTCCTAAGCCCACTAACAGCTTTATGAAACCAGCCTGTCATGCTATGCCCCATGTAATTTTCCTGAAGCAATGGTTAGTCATGTGTGAAAAACCAAGCTAGTAATATGCACTACTCTTTTGTAAAGGGAAAAGGCCAGAGCTGCAAAAACATCGTGTCTTAGCAGGAGATGATATCCATTTCAAGACCTCTGCCATTCCAGCTGAATATCCTGGAATAACTAAGCGATTTAATGGTTTAGGGTATACATGTAAGAAGATTTCTGCTCTCACGAAGGTATAAGGTGCTTAGGAAAGTATTAGGTTATGTTTCAAACAGTTTAAAAAAAAAAAAGGTAGGATTTTACCATGTTGTGAGTCGAATCTCTGTTATTTAGTAACTGAAAAGGTATGCTTTTGCTGGGTCAATCGGTATCGTTCTGGTCAAATGATCGCAGATACTTTGTGAAATCTAGCACTGCAATACAACTGTTGGCTGGGTCTTAGGACTTAGACAAGAATATTTTTCTGCAGTTCCCAGATCCACGAGACACATAAGTGGGAGTGGGAAAAAATGCTTTTGTTTGGGAAACACACTGTGGGAAAATTGCTCAACATGATTTGAATGTCAGAATTGGAATGTAACAACTGGTGTAGCCAGACTACTGCAAAGAGAAGGCCAAAGGCAAAAAGAAAGGCTTTTGTCAGGGTTGTCAGTTAATTTTGTAGTGCCAAAACAAAAGTTATAGTTTCGTTTTTGTTGACTGCGTCCATAGATGAAATTTCAGTTTCATAAAGTAATACCTTCGGTGTTTGCAAAAGTTGTCCCCAAAATTCCTAGACAGTTTCCCAACCCAGAGATGTTATGTCTCCCATGTCAAGGGCATTAAGACTCTTCCAGTGGCCCACAAAGCAATGCCCTGCTTAAGGTCCCAAATACCAGCAAACGAGGAGAAGGGTGGGTTATCATGTGGGTCATAGAACCTGTTGCGAAGACTCTTGTGCACTGGCAGACGAAAGAGCTGTCTGCGACCCCAACTTCCAATAGCTACAGTGCTTTAAATTGTAAGATAGGACAAGTCCTTCTGAAGCCAACAACTGCACAATAGAGCAAACCTGAGCAGTGAAAACCGCCTCCTTCCGAGATACTGATGAGAGACTTGCCTAGCATCTCATAATAACTAGGGTTTGTGTTATTCCAGAACAATTTGCAATCCCTCAAGGATGAGTCACAGCGAGTTGGGTAAGATGATGATTTTGTGATTTTTTTTTTTTTTAATGGGATGTTTTTTCAAAATGGTCCATACTGCGCTCAGATCTCAGATTTCTTTGTTTCTATTCCCTGTTGGTTATTTGGAGGGATAGAAAGCAGTTCTGCATTGCTGGAGAGGGAACCAGATGAGAAGAAACTCCTCTGTCTTTCTTCTGTGGGGAAGTTGGCAAGAAGTAGAAGTCCATTGAGCTTGACATAAAATAAAGTCATGAGTGAAACTTGAAATATCTGCAAACACAAAACTAATTTTATCCTTTATATAATCAGAGTCCCCCATGCATACTGATGTTTAATTATTTGCAAATGGATAATACCATTGAGGTATCCAACAGTATTTAGGGCCTATATACAGCAAATCAGTTGTTTCATCTGTGTTAATTTTCAGATAAAATCAACTCAGATAAAGTGTCAGCTTTGCAAGTACCCTCCACAAACAAAAGCAGAAAGAACTGAAATACCACCCGTACAAATGTACCCCTTATTCACAGCAGGCACAGGGAAGCTTGCATTGTTATGGCAGATAATTACTTCAGGTCTGAGTATGGGAGAATCTTGTTCTCAATTCTGTCATTCACTGTTCTTAAATTAAAAATGATGGCAAATGCCTTTGGATAGTTAAAGATTTTCTGATTTGTACATAATACAAGTAAGTGTGTAGATAAATGGTGCTAAATTTACAAGTGTAAGAGTTAGTTATACTGATTTTAACCCAGTAGTGCTTTCTGTTAGAACAAAAGCCTTTTTTTGTACTAATGTAACAAGTTCAAGGGAAAAGCTAGGAGCAGCTTGGGCTGAAATGCCCTTATCTTTTCAAAATTGCAGTAATAAATATGATATTTGAATGAGAAGAAATTACAGAAACACAATGTGCTACATTACATAGGGGAGAGTCACTCTACCTTTAATGAATTTTGCATTTGTGCTCAAGATAAGGGAGATGAAATAGAATAGAAGAAATCATTTGTCTTGAAAGGAGATATAAAGTATATCCAAACCATTTCTATGTACAATCTTATCGGTCCATTTCATGGCCGCTTGCCACTCTTAGATGCTCTTAATATATTGTATACGGAAGGCAATACTGCTGACAGGGATTTCTGCAACTGCCAAATCGCATATTCATTATTGTTCATCGGCATGCGAGGTTGAGTTCGGTCACTGCTAACAAAGATCCTTTGTCTGGATCTTTACTCCCTCCTCACGCAGGTTTTGGTTTCCCCTATAAAAGTAGGGTTGAAAGTTTCTTTTTAAAGAGGATGCTGTGTACTCTATTGTAAACGTGTCTCCATTACTAAAAGTGACATCATGGGAATCGCTGGAAACGAGCTAGGAGCACAGACCCAGGGTAGAGGCGATGTAAAAAGAAGTCCCCCTCGTCCCTTCTCCCTCCTCCCCACCGCATTGTCTAGCAAACAGGTACTTTGTTGAACTCTGCTGGAAACTTCATGAGGAATTTAAACATAGGAAGGACTAATCATTATTTGGGAAAAAAAAAAAAAAGGGTCCTGCCAGCTTTCTCATCTGCAGGCTGCTATGCACGATGTGCTCAGCAGCTTATTCATGCAAAGCCAGGGTTCTGCTGACTTGCCACCATATGCAAATTACCTCCCTGGACTCATTGGCACGGTAAACACCTCGGTTTAAGAAGTTTAAAAAGACGGATTGCAAAACTTAGGCATGCTCCTGCTCCTACTGAGATCAGTGGCAAGCCTCCCATTGACTTCAATGGAAGCAGGATACAGCTTCTGTAAGCGAGACCCAGCGGTATTTGAGCTTTTTGGAGCACATGCAGCTCTGAGAGTCTGTTCCTTTAGTGCATTCCAACATTTTTTCCATTTGCTTGATTCCATGGCAACACATCACCACCAAGCTCTCAATACTGAAATGAGATTTTACTACTAAGCCTGAGGATTTATACAAGTGTGTCCTGTAGAAAGACCTTGCTGAGCTGCAATTGCCATTGGACTAATTCTGCATCCTTTTCAGATGACTGACAAAATTATCTCTGGTTTTATTTTATAATAAGCCAAAAATTTTCTAGGGTTACAAAAACAAGAAAACTGCTTTACAATCATACCAGAAACAACTTTTATTTCTTTTTCATTACACAGAATCACTGTTTGAGTACAACATTGTATATGTTTTCTTTTTAAAACAGTCTAGAGAATAACCTAAGCAGTTTTCTCACAAAATGATCCTAAAATCAGACTCTGGAGACTGTATAAAAATAATGATAAAACCACTGAGGCTTTTATTCCGGTTTCTGTATTATTTCTATCACTGAAATAACTATTTTGCAACCTGAGAATTGTACCGATGTAAAATCATGCAGGGAAAAAAACATTGCCAGAAGATCCCTATTGGATTCTGGATGTACTGGAGTTCATCTTTTACAGAAGGAAGCAAAGCAGACAAACCTGCTTTACACTCAGTGGCTGAGAGTTTGCTCCGAGTTACATCATAGCACGCTGAAACTGAGTGCACGGGCTGATCCCCTATTTTGAAGGGAAAAAAAAAAAAAAGCTAAGTGATTCCATACCTAGAGAAGGTAAAGTTGTGTGTAAGCAATATCGATGGTCCTTTATAATGTAACCTACTGAGAAGTTCCCAAGTAACAACACAAATGCAGTGGAGCAATTAAGTTGTTAGACAGCACTAGTAAGAATTCTAACTGCCTTCCACTTCATGCATTTTACTAGACTACAGATGTAACCATCCATCGCCATCTCTCTTCTATTCGGCTTTCATGTATTCCCGTTGTGGAATCATCTCCCCCAGTGTGATTTCTGAGATAATTCTGCCACTTTCATCCCAGCTCTCACTTCCCCTATTGCAGAGTCTTACACAGAACGACCCATCCTGGGGCTTCTGTGATCTGCTCTTTATGCAGAGAGCTACAAAAATAGGTGGTGCAACACTGGATTTCACTTTTCTGAGTGGAGTTCAGAGTTTCCCCTTCTGATCCTCCCGATGCACCTTGGACACATTCCACGTAATCCTGAGTGCAGGACGTGGCCCTGGCTGACCGACTGGGCCACGGGATCGGAAGCAGACATCTCCCTCTGGCCTCCACAACTTCGCCAAGTCAGTGGGATGCTCGTTGTGCAAGCGAAGCCGAGATGAGATCACATGAATTTGACAGTAGCCCTGTGACTCTCTGTGGGTGAAACCCTTCTGTATTTTCTTTCCATATAGATGGCTTCCTGGGCTAGGCTCTGAGGAGTGACACAGTTACAAATCCACTTAGCTGCAGTACACCAGATGAAAGCAGAATCTGCCCCCTCTTTCCTGGCTGACCTTCAGCAAATCAATTCAAGAAAAAGTTTATAGGGAGTCAAAAGCTTTGTTATAAATCTGGGCAGTTATGGGCTTGTATTTCACAAGTGGCCAGAGATTCTGGCTATGCTGCTTTTCAAGACCAAAACTTGAAAGTAGGTGTCTGGCACTATTTCAGCCGACTCTCCCGCACCAGAACTGACATGCAGAACCACTAATCAAATCTGAAATTCTTGGCCCAGGCTATGAGAAAAGTAGACGACTTTAGTATATGAATGCGAAATACAGATAGAGATTGTTCGTTCTCCATACAAAATGGGATGCCCTAGGAAATGGTGCTTTGCTATAAGCTGCACTGTATGTTATGCAGAAATACACACTTTTTGAGTTGTACATTTCACTAGATCACATCTTTGATTTGAAAAGTAGATGTGTCATATTCCAAAGTCCACCCTGCAACAAAATAAGAGTATCCTTTCTTGCTAAAGGAGGAAAATGCAGATTCAAAATCTCTTCAGACCCACAAACAGCACGGTACTCTTTGCAGAGCATCGGCTCCAATACCCCAGTGCTGTTCCCCGGGGAGGCAGTGTGGGAAGCAGGGCAACTCACACGCCCACGTAGCACTTTGGGTTTTGTCTATCCGATCCTCTGCGCTTTCTTTAATGCGTGAAGAGCATTTGCAGTCCTTAGCAAATCTCATCTGTCAAAATGACATCTGGAAGCGAGACCTCTAGAAGCAGAAGACTTCCTCGGGTGACTTAAATTTGTCATCAGAATATTTGCATAAAATGATGCGTTTTGACATTTTATTCCTGCGTTGCACTGTTTTGAATAACTGCGATGATCCACTCGGGCATTCAAAGGAGAAATAGGTCCGGAACTCAACTAAAGCCACGGACAAAACGATCTTTAAATAGCCCAAGACCGCCAAAGCCAAAACATACCCTCGGCCCATGTTTGTTTATGTGCAGCAATCTCAACCAACATTTGCTTTTGCACTCAGGAAAAGGCCAGCTGGCACAGCCGCAAGGCCGGGGGCAGATCGATACCTGTCCCCGATTTGCTGCCGCTGCGCTCAGCTGCAGCTCCCTTGCTGTAAACCCACAGAAAACACGGTTTTACAGCGCTTTTCCGGCGTGGGTTTCTTTTCAGCAGCTCTGCTCGGAGTGCAGAACAACCGTTAGTCCCTTCTGTCGGCGGAGGGGAGGGCGGGGGAGGTGGAAACGGCTGCTGGGCC
>NW_010261466.1:0-18820 GCF_000690775.1 Eurypyga helias
TGTCACCCGTAGTTGCTAGCCTGAAGAGAGCACAAGTGCTTTGTTATAATATGAAGCAGTGGTTGAATCCTGGCTGTTCAACACCTCTGAGGAAAGCCTCCAAAGTCTCTCCACATTCGCATGGACTGCAGCAGATGGATCCCACAGGAACGGCTGGAAGAAGTGGAAGCAAATGGGTGACATTTTCTGACACTGAAAATAAAAGGGAAGACTTCCCCATGGTAGGTTTAAGGTTCTGGAGCATCTTTCTAACCAAAGCAATGAGAGTAAGAAAGCATGACCCAGCCGACTTCTTTTTAAGACAGTGCGTGTCAGTTGGGATCAAAATTTGATGGCATGTTTGGTGGTGACAGCAGAGCCACGAGGCCTACCAGTCCTTTGTAGGGGCTCAGTGCTCTGAATCCTGTCAAAATCCAGGAAGGTGGAGAGGAAGATTCACACTGTCCAGACTAGAAATGGATGGGAACAGCAACACCAAAGATGCCTGGGTCCATTGCATTAAGCTGCATTCATGTAGCCGTGTCCAAAGAAGCACGTAAAGACATTACTCCTCCACAGTTCCCTTCTCACAAACAGCCCAGCCTGCTGTTCAGAGAGATGGGTCAGATCTGTTATGTCAGCAGGGCCTGCGACTCCACGGAAAGGGTTTAGGGGTACCATGATGTCAGTAAAGCCCTTGTAGGCTCTGTAGTCCGATGGCTGAGATGCCAAAGGGAAGTAAGACTCCTGGGTGTCCCTTTGCAAATCACTCAAGAGAAGGGCAGTCAGCCAGGGAAGGCCACTCTACTGTAGACTACAGGAGGAAAGGAGAGGAAAATAAGGGAGACTAACAGTGAGACTTAAACACTTCCAGATCTGTAGTTACAATGTATTTGTGAGGCATTTCTGCAAAATGAAATTAAAAAACAGACTTTCCATAAAGCAGAGAAAAGCCATTGCAAGATGAAAGCCTCAGATAGCTACTTCCTTCTACCTTTGACTGTCACAAGTTGTCACCCGAATGTGAAGCCAATGCGTTCCACTTACAGGGTGCAGAAGTTACAGCACAGAAAAGAATCATAGAATCACAGAATGGTTGGGGTTGGAAGGGACCTTAAAGACCATCTAGTTCCAACCCCCCTGCCATGGGCAGGGACACCTTCCACTAGACCAGGTTGCTCCAAGCCTCATCCAGCCTGGCCTTGAAGACATCCAGAGATGGGGCATCCACAGCTTCTCTGGGCAACCTGTTCCCAGAGGAGAGTTGTGCATAGCTGTGAAGTAGAAATAAAAGGTTAGGATTTTACTCAGAGGCTGAAAGGTTAGAGAATATGTTTGGCATTCTTCAGCATGCTAGAGAGGGCTGTTTTAGCCTCTCTTTCTTGCTGGTAGCCAGGAGAGCAAATACATGGTGGCACCATGTTCAGCTTGTGTCACCTTTTGGTAGACAAGATGATTTCTCAGTACCACCCACGAGCTGATTGCTTGCATGGGAGGTTTAGGGAGGGAGCACGCAGCCAGCCTAGTTCTCTCATCAGAGGAGAGAGCTTAACTAGCTATTTTTTTGGAATTACGTGTTAAAAATTCCCTTCTTGATACCTCTTGTTGAGTATTTTCCTTTGCTCCTCTAAGAAAAACTTGATTCACATTTGCAGATATGAAAAATTAACTTAATTAGTACCAGAGATTTTTTTTGTGGGGCTCATTCAGGTGTTTTATTAGTGACCTCTTTACATCTGAATTGAACCCTTGCTGCTGCCTGTCAAGACCATGCAGAAAAGAGCATTGAATAACCCTTGGTCCTGTCCTTAGAAGAAGAGCAGTAAAACAGCACAGCACACCCAGAAGTGCAGACTAGCTTGACAGCCCAACTGTACTGCTCCGTTTATAGCTTAGTGCAAGCTCTGCCAGATAAACTGTGTACAAGTATGAAGGACCATTTTATTAGTATACTATCCCCAGTATACATCCGTATCCACTCCCAGGTTGTGCAGCGACTGTGCAGCGACAGTAGTCAGATTCCAGCTTCACTCACTTTTGACTGGGACATTTGCCACCAAAACTGCACAGCAAAGACAGTCTTAACATTTTATCTCAGACAGAGCTATTTCTGCTCAGACCTCAGCCTCTTCACAGAGAAGGTTAAAGGTCCCAGCTTTGAAAATAGGTTCTGGATGACCCTTCCACACTGATGAGTCACTGGCATAACAGAATCCTTGCAACTGGCTGACCTTCACATACCATCATTTGCACTACTGTCTCTCCAGGAGTGAAAGATGACTGAAATAAATTGTGGCAGTCCTCCCCACACCCCCCACACCTCCCATTTTGTTGAAAGAAGTTCCACCACACATCAAAATCACTGCAAGCTGGGACTATGCCTCTAGGGATATTTCTTCAATGAGCTAACCAACCTCTCCCCACACCTCCCACACCTCCCAGAGAAGTTCCACCACTCATCAAAATCACTGCAAGCTGTGACGATGCCTCTAGAGATACGCTTATTTTCTTCAATGAGCTAACCAACCTCTCCGTTGGCAGAGCTGCTAGAGAACTTTGCCATGGCCCACGTATCTTAGAACAATGAAAGAAATCTTCCTTGCTTGACTGGAGGCTCTATTGACCAATCCCACACCTCCCAGAGAAGTTCCACCACTCATCAAAATCACTGCAAGCTGTGACGATGCCTCTAGAGATACGCTTATTTTCTTCAATGAGCTAACCAACCTCTCCGTTGGCAGAGCTGCTAGAGAACTTTGCCATGGCCCACGTATCTTAGAACAATGAAAGAAATCTTCCTTGCTTGACTGGAGGCTCTATTGACCAAACAGGACTTTACCTGTAATTAACCATGTTTTAGCATTGTTCCCCAACCACCTGGGCCAAACCAAGCATTTCGACCTTTACTATGCCTAAACAAATCGTTACAATCGAAACTGCTTAAAGAAGGTTTTATAGGAAGCAGTATAGTCAAAGTCACAGATTGCTTCAGTGCTTCTCAATTAATTTTCATAGTTGTAATGACCAAGTTGATTCTTCTTTGAATGCAGCAATTAAACCATTTACAAGAAAGGTGTCAGTGTCTACAACACAAAGATAAGGCTGCAGCTCATGCAGACATATTCAAGTTGGCTTCAGCGTGCCAGCTGGGCTCCTGCTAACAAGGCAGTCATGGAATTCCTCTGATGAGCTTTGCCAGAGGTCGTGCCTCTACCTACTGCAGTGCTCAGCTAGCTAGTTAAAAGGTGCTCTGCTAGGCTGTGCAAAATCCCACAGAACTGCCACTCTTCTCCACTGCTCCGGTCAAGAACAAAGAATGGTTGGGTGATGACAATAAACTGCAAGAGTAAGAAGGAGTACCATATGAAATGAATTGTGAGCAGCTACAAATACCGCAAAACCAGGAAAAAAACATGGAGCTCCAGAGACTACTGCCATTTTCCTAGAGTCATTTTATTATTCCCACAGGAAAGAAATAGGGCTCTTTGCAGTATTAGTGAGTGAAATTTGAGGTCAAGGTCATTGCTTGACACAGAAATCACTGTGATCAGTTCTCTATGGAGAAAACTGTGCAGTTGACTATTACTACAGTCTATCATAATAAGACAGCTTTAAGCTTTTCTTGATAGAACACATCCAATGCCTCAAATAAACCAAACCACAACCATAAAGGCACAATTTTTACAGTCTAACTATGCCTTCAGCAAGGCTGTTTAAGAGTTAGGAAGCTACGTATATCCAGCTGATGGGTGGTTTCTTCACAAAGTTAACTATGTCAATCACTTTTTTCTACTGTTGCCAAGGCTCCCTCTCATTGCTGTCTGCCTGCAAACACACAGATTAGGCTGAATGTGGTGCTACTATTACACAACACTAGCTAAGATCTGAAGTTATAGCTTAGGTGACGTTCAAAGTTAGGCTGACAATCAACTCAGAATAAGTCAAGAATGAAAGATAATCTATCTGTATACAGACACTTCTCCAACATTGCTTCACAGTTTCTTCTATATGCCCAGAAAGATCAACACGTTTTTCAGCAATCTCCTGGGAAGGAATCATTGTGGTGTTACAAAGCACAGCAGCCTTGACACCTGTCTCCAAGAAGTCTCAATGACAGAGAAGTGAGGAGAGCATCTTACATGACTTCTATGTGAGCACGTGTGGGGAGGAGGTTTAGGTTAACTTAGATACCACTCAACTGAATGAATTCACCTGTGAGGAAAGAGCAAAACCCCAAACATAGTCTGTTGACCTGGTGATGAACTAGCATCTCTAATATCCCTATAGAGCAATCTTCACAGGTTTCTTGCACATCTACAGATGACATAAATGAAATGGGTAAGATTTGAAGAGCAAGGAGATGCTGTCAGGGGGGAAAAAAAAAAAAGCAACCAAACAAAACCCAGTAACTTATACACAGCTACCCTCCTCTATCTATAAAACCTTTGAATGTCACCTAACCCACTTGATCTTTTGATTAAAATTTCAAAAGTAGCCTCAGAGAACTTCTCTCTGCATAAGGATGTAGACAGTGATGATTATCCAATTGGCTTGTTTGGGATGAATACTATGTTGCAATGAATGCATAACTACCTAAGAAAGCCAAGAAGAGCAAGAACATTCAATACTGCTCATCTACTTCTTTACAATCTCAGCTCAAGTTCAAGCCTTCGTCATTGAATTTCAGTTCCTGACAGCTCCTGGTATGGATATCCCACTGCAGAGAAAATCCAGCCTGATCCCTAGTGAAGCTCCTGAACTGTAGAAATTGTAGATATCCTTTTTAATAGAAACGGGGAGCTGGGATTTCCACAGCATGCCACAGAGACACCTCTGGGGGACACCTACTGCTGCTACCCTCTTCCAGTTTCATACATTTTGAGACTTCCATGAAAATGTGAAGACACTAAGTGAAGGAAGTTTCACAGCTGCCCTACATGGCATATGATACATTCCCTGCAACATACACTAGCAAGAAACAGCAAGAAGAGAGAGTCACACAGTGTATCAGGAGAGTAGAGAAGAGCATGGTCCCATGCAGGTACACTGCCTTTGAAGCTATATCTCCCTGGTTTCATGTCTACAAAATTTAACTATGTTGATAACATACAGCGGTGGGTTGACCCCGGTCAGCAACCGAACACCCACTGCCCTTTTCTGGGGCTTGCAGGGATAGAAGGAAGGCAAAAAGACTAGTATGTTGAGATAAAGAAAGTTTAATAAGGAAAGCAAAAGGTGCATGTGAAAGAGAAGCAAAAAGAGGAATTTATTCACTACTTCCCTTGACAGGCAGATGTCCAGCCACTTACTGAGAATAGGGCCTCAGTATGTGTAGTGGCTGCTTTGGAAGACAAACGCCGTAACCACAGATGTCTCCCCTCCTTCTCCTTTCCCCCACCTCTTATTGCTGAGCATGATGTCATATGGTATGGGATATCCCTTTGATCAGTTTAGATCAGCTGTCCCAACAGTGTCCCCTCCCAATCTCTTGCCTACCCCCAGTCTACTGGCTTTTGGAGTAGAAGTGGAGGAGACAGAAAGCCTTGACACTGTGCAAGCACTGTTCAGCAACAGCCAAGACACTGATGAGTTATCAACACTGTTCTAGCCACAAATGCAAAGCACCATACACACTACTATGAAGAAAATTGACTTCACAACCATCCCAGACAGACCCAGTACCAATATGAAGGGAGGAAAAAAAATTACATTAATCAAAAAAGTGCTTTCCAGCACTGCTTTTCTTGTGCAGTGCAGCACTCAGAATGCTTTGTTTTCTCTTGAGAGCACAAAAGAACAAAAGAACAAAAAGAACAAAAAGGACAAGCTGATTCTTTATCCTAAAATAAGAACTTTGGATGAAAGAAGATTTTTTTTCTCCCTAAGAAACAAATGAGCTTCCACACAGGTGTGAAAACTGTAAACCTGGGGCACCAACAAATATGTATGGACCCACCAACTGGTTAATTTCAAGCTGAAATGAACGAAACTTCAACAACACCGTGAAGTGTTTAATGGCTAAGGTAGAAATAATTAAGACCTTTTAGATCTCTTTATGTTTCTGGCTTCTTTATTATTCCCTTTCATCAATATTCAAAATATCTATGAAGCAAGGAAAAGAGAGGCCAATACATTATTTTGACCAGAATCAGGTGTCAAAATAGAGAGTTACTTCACCCAGACTGTTAATCCAGATGGTAAATCCCAAGAATGATGGAGAAAACCCTCAAACATTAATCTGGTTTAGGCCATTTTGTGCTTTTCTTTGCTGTGCCAAGTCTCAGTGTAAAAAGCAAAGCCCCTCACACTGAAAACAAGACCACGAAAGACATTTTGCACAGACATTGAGAGCTGCAGTGAGGTGTTACAGTCTGAAGGCAGTGGCGTGGTTTAGGTTGCAGTGAGGTTAGGGGAGGTTGCAGTGGGGTTAGGGGAGGTTCTTGCAAGCAGTAGGGCAGACTGATCTCCACCCCTTGCTGCAATTATAAAGGCACTAACATCTAAGGAAGGAGCCAGGGAGGAGTGAAGGGCTGGCTCTATTTCCTCTGGAGTGCTTGGTGAGCAATGTTGCAGAGTTGTTAAATTAACAGGCAGTGAATTGTTTCTTGGGAAGAGAGCTTATCTCTTTCTTCTGTCTCCCAGTGAGAAAAATGTGGCTGAAGTTTCTTTTGGCTATTCTTCTCCTGCATGTAACAACTGCAAAGGAACCTGAGCCGTAAGAACTATCATATTATTACTAGTAGTATTCACCATAAGGCTTTAAAGACAGTGTTAATTAGTGCCACCATGTTTACTCTAAATATTAAATATTGTCATGACAGTATTTTCAGTCTGGAGAGCAAGTTAAACTGGAATGTGGATGGCAAGTGAATGGTTCTCCTTTAACAGGGAGCAGACCTCCCGCTCATTGCAGAACTTCCAAAGAAGTTGAGGTGTATGTTCAGAAAAGACAGTAGCAGCAGTAACAGGAACCTGCTTTGCTAAAAGCAGTTGGGTCCAGGACTCAGATAAAGGGCAAACCTTGGGGATGTTAGCAGAGCTGTGTGAGGAATCCAAGGCTGGGTGAGTTGGGAGCTGTGGGGCAGGAGTGAGCAGCTCTGGCAGTGCTATGTTTAATCTAAGCTAATCAGTGGGTACTAAATAATAGCGATACTTTGTATTTGTTTTGTCCTGTTGAGAATGTTTCTCCTTTCTCTGCAATGTGATAACGTTGATGCTTGGATCTCACAGGCAATATGTCCTGATGGTGCCTGCTGTCCTCCAAACTGACTCTCCAAGTCAGATTTGCCTGCACTTCCTTAACCTCAATGAGACAATGTCTGTCAGAATCATCCTGGAATATGGTGCTGTTAACACCACTATTTTTGAGAAAACCATGAAAGCAAGCAATAGTCTACAGTGCTTCAACTTCACGGTAAATTAATTTTAATTGATGTCCCAGTGGAAAAGGGTGGGGACAAGAAAATTAGAGCAGAGAGGAACAAACAAGAGAAGAAATAAGACTTACTGAAGGAAAAAGGAAGCAGAGGGGAGGTATATAGTAACAGACAAGGACCAAGGTAGACATATCCTAGTAGACATAAGAAATAAGAAAGGTCCAAGAAAAGTGAAAGAAGTGAGATGGGTGTCTCTCTGTAGGAAACCAGGTCACAGGTATTGTTGTTCAACAGGGTCTGGAGAAAATTACTTCAAGACTAGCAACTTCCCCTTGTTTTCCTGTTTACTCACAGATTCATCCTGCCAATTCTGCCCCATTGGCTTTCATTTCCTTCTCTGCCAAGAGCACCACAGTAAGCCTTGAAGAACGTCGGTCAGTGATGATCTGGAACACAGAGAGCATTGTCATCGTGCAGACAGACAAACCGATCTACAAACCAGGACAGAGTGGTGAATATCTATTTAGTTTATAACATGTCCCTTATGAAGCAATTTTTTCCAGGTAGAATTTCTCTGCAGGTGTTTATCAGGAGGAGCTGGAGTCCAGGCAGTTTATTCAGAGTTTCTGTTAAAACCACTACAAATATTTGCTGTTTAGTTCGGAGTCATCTTCAAGATGGCAGGAGACTGTCATCCCCTGGTCCCTATTATTTTCTTTGTCCCTGCCTCCCAGCTGACAGAAGAGTGGATCTTTTACTGCTGCTGTTTCATTACTGGTGACGGGTCAAGACACTGGAAAGGTGATTAGATCACTGCTGAAGTGCCTGGCACAAAACAACACTCCCACAATCTTCTGATGCTGACCAGCATCAAAGACAGTCGAAAGACCAAGAGTCAAATCCATTATTTTGAAATTAATTACAAGTTTTTAAAGAAAAAATCATGCTATTTACCTTCTGAGTTCTCATGCGTTTGGACTTCATATTTTCTGTCGCTTTTCCTGCACTTATGCTATTCCCCTATCCATACTTCTCATCTGGACATCGAGCAGAGCTCCATGTATGCAAAGAGCCATTTATCTAGATCAATTCCTTAATTCGCATCTAGTCCTTAAGGCTCCCAGCAAGCAGCTATAACACTGTGAGAATACTTCTTTCCAGAGGTCAACCAAATAATCTAGCCGTTAGATGGGACCAGCCATACTTGAATAAGGGAGGAGTTCTCTGTACATAGACACATAGCATGAAGGAAAGCTCACCAATCAGAATTTGGTGCCACCAATGTGTCTGCCAAACATGGCTTGATTATTTATCAGATGGCTTGGTTTTGAGGTTGGGGAAGCAGTAGACCAAATTAAATGATGAAGAGGTAATGCTTTGTAAGGACATTTTTGGAAGATGTTTTTTATGTTTTTCCTTGTGCAATAATTCATTGTTCTCCTTTCAGTTTTTCTCTTGTAAAACAAAAAAAAATTAAAAATAAAAAAAGGAAGGCAAAAACCTGAAAAAGATGAGAACAATCTGAACCAAGAGGAATTACACTGGGTTAGGAAAAACTGACTCTTCACCTAGTTCCAGTAATATTGGGAACTTTCATATGTTCAAAGCAAGAAACCTTGTTTTAGAGACAGAAGAATGAAGAGGAACAAATTTGCCTACATCACGCAGACAGTCAGTGAAAGAGTTATGACTGACACTAGAGACTGCGTGACCTGCACAGCAGTTCTTATTCATCCGGTCATCCCTTTCTCTGAGGTTAAGCAAACTTTCATGGAAGAGTGTGAGAACTCAATGCTGGAGAAAAGTGCCCTCAGCAAATTCTGTGTAGGATTCGTTTACCTTCAGATGCATTTTATTGCCTACATCCTGTGCAAGTGAGGTTGTTAGAAGCTCCAGTGAAACTGGGAGTACTAATGGATGCAAAAATTTGTGCTCAGCCAGAAAAACTACAGTTAACACTAACACCCTGTTCCTTGTCTTTCCAGTGATGTTTCGTGTTGTTGCCTTGGATTTCAGTTTTAAACCTGTTCAGGAGATGGTGAGTGACAGTAATATTCCCCTGTATTTAAAACTGCTGGGAGACAACCTCTTCTCAAATTTTAAATAAACAGTTGCTCTGAATAAAATGAGATGAGATATTGCAGAGACTAAATGCCAAAGAAATTACATGATTTCCTAAACACATGCTATAATCCCCCTTACATAAGAGTCACAGTAGCAAGTTGGATTCCTGACACAACACCTGCTAATGCTGGGAAATAGGCTCACAAAAACCTCTATTCTGTTACTGCAGACATTATTTTAGCTCTGACCAGAAAGCCTATGGTTCAGTCTCCTGCTGTTACTGTTCAGCAATTGTTGCTTGCAAAAATTGGGAATTCATCCACCTGGTGCTCTAACCATTTTAGAAATGGGGAAATGAAAATGAATGTTGTTACTGCAACTGTTTATCTCATCAGAAGCACTCTTTTCATTGCCAGCAAGCTGTCTTCAGGCTCATAATGCATAAGCCAAAAAAATGGAAGGGTCTTACTGGCCTCCTCTCATGTGTTTGTAATGCAGAAGACAGCACAGTGTTACCAAGAACTGGTGCTAATAAGCAGAATGACGATTTAAAATCAATGAAGCCCAAATAACAGTTTAGTTACCTTTATAATTTACTAAGATGCTCTGGGATTGCACTAAATTCAGAATGATCAGAAACTGCTTCAACATTCTCATTTCATCTCTTCCCTTTATGTAATCTTACTGAAGTAAAAATGCTATTAAACTGATTAAAATAAGAGATGAGGATCTCTGTTTACTGGTATACATTTCTTGCAGTCCTGGGGAAAATTAATTTGTGTTTGTCCAGCCACCTAACCTCTTCTCCCACTTTCTTCTTCCTCTTTCAGTATCCCTTGATTACAATTCAGGTAAGGCATTTTTTCTCTTTGTATTGTTTTAGGCATATAAAAATAAAATCTGGGGATGTGCTTAACATCAGTTTGTATGTACCTACACACAGTCAAATCCTGCTCCTGAGGATTGGCAAAAATTAACTTCATAAAGTTTTACTAACATGGAAAGCCTACCTATATTCAGCTCAGTAGTCAAAAGCTGCAATATTCTTACACCTGCCTTTGACTCCTCTCCACCTCCTTCAATTTGCTGAGCTTATTTTGGGGCATATCGTTTCATTACTCAGGTGCTGCTGAAAACTGAACAAATACAGACTGTGGATACAATTACTCGCTATATTAGCACTTCCATGGCATTTTATGGTGATTTTGGGTTTTTGTTTTTAAATAACAGTTGTAGTCCTTGTCTAGACAGCATTCTTCCAAGTTTTTATGTTCTACTGTGAAGTCAGAGGGCTTTATTTTTTTTGCAGTGAAACATACATATTTTGACCTCTACACGTGTGTTTCTGCAGTCAGTGCTTTAAGGAGTTCAAGGAAACAGTATGAATGAGTTTTCTTCAACTAGCATAAAATATACTCAGACACAAATGATTCCTCAGTGAATGCAGAATAAATGCATCCTTCTTTCCTCCGGCAGCTGAAAAAGGCTGGTGTTGCTAAAAGCCAACTCAGCTGAAGGGGAAGCACAAAGAAGATTTTTATTCTCCCTTCCCCCTTGACACAAAACTAGAACACTTATACTGGAGAGAGGGGAAGAGCAGTATTGTGCAATTTTCCCTGATGACTGAGACTAATACCTAGGCTGGCAGAGGATGCCTAAATCTGAGATCAACAGCTGAGAACCTAGCAGCATCAATAATCAGAGTACAAAGGTATAATTTACTTCAGTGTACATGCATTATGCAACTTCTCCAGTGAGTTAAAGACACTTGCCCTATTTCCTTCTTGTTTTCTGCTTTTGTCCACAAGCAGCAAAAGATTTCCAAGGCAAACTGTGAGTCCTTCTTTTTTTTTTTTCTTCAGGATCCACGGGGCAACAGGATCTTTCAGTGGCAAAATGTGACGTCGGAGATGAACATTATCCAGATTGAATTCCCACTAACTGAAGAGCCTATCCTGGGGCACTACAGAATTATTGTAGCGAAGAAGTCAAGAGATAAAATAAGTCGCTCATTCCTTGTGGAAGAATATGGTAAATGCCAAGATGAGCCCTCTCCATCAACCCTTTTGACTGCTAAAACTTCAGGCAGTTTCCTGGCAAATACATCTTCAATTGGTTGTCGCTAAGTGGAGAAGTAAAAAAAACCAAAACAAACAAAACCCCCCAAAACCAAAACACAAACCAGTAAAAATCCAAAGAGAAATGAACCATTTTGCACAGATTCTGCCAGGAAAATAATCTGCATAACAAATTAGTAGTTGATTGCAAATTTCACTGGGACAAACTGACCTTCTACCAGCCACAACCAACAACTTTCTTGGCCAAAGCTCTGCAAGGAATCTAGACATCACAGAATTCACCTCTGAAGTCCTGAGTTCTCTTCAAAGCTTAGTAGAAACAGTTTAGTGAGCCTTTGCAGGTCAGGCCACTCCTCAACCATTTTGGCGTCCCAGGTCTAAGATCCCATTCCATCTGTGACTAATACTGAGATATAGTCTCATTTTCCCTTTCATCACAGGAGGGACTGCAAGTTTATAATGTGTTGGGTTTTTTCTTTTCATTCTTTGTCCTAGTGTTGCCAAAATTTGATGTCACAGTCAATGCACCAGAAAGCCTTACAGTCCTGGATTCAGAGTTCACAGTGAAAGTCTGTGGAGTGTAAGTACCTGGTACAGAGTGGCTGGGAAACATGATAAAGAGCAAGAACTTCCTAAGGACTGGGGAAAGCGACAGGGCTTAGAGAAGAGACCAGAATAAATAGGGCCTCAGAAGGGGTTGTTCAGTGTTGGCTTGGTGGTTGGAGCGTTCATTTATTTGTGTGCTCATTTCATTTTATTGTACGAGTATTCTCTTTGGTGGATAGAGTAAATCTTTTGAGAGGTCCTCTGTTAAAGTATGAGGTGTCCACTCCCAGTAACCAACTTCAGAGGGGGATCTTCCCACAGCAGACTACCATTACATTCCAGCAGGGTTCTTAGGGTTCCAGCTGTCTTCAACTCCTCTTCCAAGCTTAGTCCTTCAGAAGGAAAACTTACTCTAATAACTTCATCCAGAATCCAGGGTTGAAATCCAGATCCCCTTGCACATATGAGTTTTGCTTTGACGTCAGTGAGTCTAGAACTCCAGTCTAAGCTGAATTCTGACTGAGATCACAGCCATAATTTGGTCAGTAGTCATGTCTGTCCACCATGCTTATAGAAGTATTTATTTTTACATTTAAGGTATAGATTTGGTTCATGGGTTTACGGGTGAAATAGAACTCACTAATGGTTCAGTTTCAGAGTTGTATTATCTTTAAGTAACAGCATGAGAGTTATGAAAAAGCCTGTGAAGCTACTCCTTTCTCTGGCTTCCCAGCTTACTTCTCATCCTAGGTCTACTCCTACAGATGTTAGCTTAAGGCAATTTTTCAAGCATCAGCTCATGGACTTATTTCTTCTTCCCCTAGGTACACCTATGGCCAGCCTGTTGAAGGGAAAGTCCAGCTCAGTGTGTGCAGGGATTTTGATTCGTATGGGAAGTGCAAGAAAAGCCCAGTTTGTCAATCATTTATCAAAGATGTATGATACATAGTTATTATTCCTCTTTGTGCTTGTCCTCTCTCCTGTTTTCTTGCTGCTCAGCCATTGTTCATCACACTTTTCTTTCTCTCCTTGATGCTTCACTTCCCTCTACTCATCTATTTGCTTAGATCACTAGCTAGGAACTCAGGGCACCTCTTTTCTATTCTTGGTTTCCTACAGGCCTGAATAAGGATTGACATATTCCTTCTTCATGACTCAGTTAACCATTTGAAAAGCGTAGACACCAGTTCTGTACAAATCATGTTATGTGTAGTGGGAAAAGATTTCACTCACTAAAGAAGGGTCCTGTGTATTGCCAGCATCCTTTTAAAGCTGTGATCCTTGGTAACAGGATTTGTTTTCTTCCCTTTCCAGCTGGAGACAGAGGGCTGTGTCTCCCAGATTTTCAGGTCCAACATCTTTGAGCTAAATCGCTCTGGTTACTTGAGGAATCTTGATGTGAAAGCCATTGTCACAGAAAAAGGAACAGGTAAGCCCTTCTAGACAGTCAGAACAGTTATGTGATCAAAAAAGCGAGTAGGAGATATTCAGCCCCTTCCAGCTGAGCACCAGGATGTCTTTGTGAAGAAGATCCATTTTTTTTATAAGCACAGTGACCATCTCCAGGCAAATGCTAACTCTGATGAAGTTGTATCCAAGACATAGTGTATCTTCTCTTGACTCTGGACATGTCTTACAGGCCTGCAATTTACAGCTACTCAGTCTATTGCCATAACTCGAGTGATGAGCAATATAGAGTTTGAGAACATGGATCGCCACTACAGAAGAGGAATTCCTTACTTTGGACAGGTAAGCAAGGGAATAGAGAGCTTGTATTGAAGAAGACTGACAGGTAATCACATGACAACAATGATGGGAACATTTGGGGGACTGTTTGGGGTAGGGAGTGTTCTCCCCAAGCTTCTTGCTTTATATACAATGCTCTATTGGAAATTCTGAATACTGAAGAGTATTAGTTTATTCTGAGTTTGATTATACCAGAAATACTGTCATAGGACCATAGATCATCTAGTTCCAACCCCCCTGCCATGGGCAGGGACACCTTCCACTAGACCAGGTTGCTCCAAGCCTCATCCAGCCTGGCCTTGGACACTTCCAGAGATGGGGCATCCACAGCTTCTCTGTGCAACCTGTCCTAGTGCTTCAACACTCTGAATCAAAACAATTCATTAACCAGCATTCTTCTAACTTGTATTTTAAGCTTGATATAAATCACTGCCTCTCCTTTCAGAATTAACCATCATATGCCAGACAGAGATGAATAAAAACATTGGGGACGAAGGGAAGAAAGAGTGAAAGGAATTTAAGAAAAAAATCAAGGAAGTAACAACAGTTGCAACCAATCCCATGTAACTCTGTCAGTGGTTTGAAGAGTAGGGATAAATCTCTCTTTCCTTCAGTTCAGCTTGCTGCTTTCTTTTTCCGTAAGGAAAAGATAAGGGGACATTTTACCAGTAGTACTGAAAGGAGAGAAGAGATTGTCTTTCAAGGAATTTTTCCCCTCTGGAAGATGTCTATATAACTTTCTCACTTGATCCCCACTCCCACTCCATTCTTTAGACTGCTGTGCCCCTTACAACCCCTTACTGGAGGATGGGGGTTAACAGCCTCCCTGGGGTGACATGCCACAGTGAATTCCTAAAATGCACACAGTCTTATACGCACTTGAGGTTAAAAATGCTGAAAGACGTGTGGCAAGAGGCTGGGATGTCATATCTCAGAGGCAGATCTGTTGACAATAGCCTCAGGCAGCTTCTTTGCTTTTGAGCAAAAAATAATCCCAAACCCTTCAGGGTCCTATCGGGGGGACTGTTGTCTGGTAGCCACCAATACTCATACTTTCTCAAAATGCAGCAGATCCCAGTCCTGGTGGCATCACATGCCATTCATTGTCCTTCCTTGCCCTGTGAAACATCTCTTGCTGGCCATTTGTTATATATAGTGATAGGACAAGGGGTAATGGGTATAAATTGAAATCAGGGAGGTTTAGATTAGATATCAGGAAGAAATTCTTCACAGCGAGGGTGGTGAGGCACTGGAACATGTTGCCCAGAGAAGCTGTGGATGCTCCATCCCTGGCAGTGTCCAAGGCCAGGCTGGATGAGGCTTGGAGCAACCTGGTCTAGTGCAAGGTGTCCCTGCCCATGGCAGGGGGGTTGGAACTAGATGATCTTTAAGGTCCCTTCCAACCCAAACCATTCTGTGATTCTGTAATTCTATGATTCTATATGAGTCCTCTTTTGTTGCATTCAGTCCCACTGAAGCTAACATCCACCTGAATACTTTTAGTTCCCTATTGTTATTTTTGTTTCAGAGGTCATGTATCTCCATGCTGTTCCCAGACAGTGAGGATAGTCAGTCTCTTAAGATTGTATTTAATATATTATTTTTTCTGCCACCTTTTTCTGAAAAAAAAAAAGAGTCCTTAAGATGAATGTTCAGCTCGAACAACCTAGAATATTCATGATGGTGTCTGTTATTTTTTATTTGTTTGTTTAACACATAAACAGCAGAGACAGTGAGGACCGAATCAGAAAAGTGTTCAAAACAAAGATCTGGACAAAAGGCCTTCAGATGCTGAAAGTATGAGTAGCAGACTCTCAAGACTAAGAAAGGAAAAAATGGAGGAAAGGAAGTATATCTTTAAACTGGAAATGTGTAGTCAGAAGGAGCTGGTCAGGAAAGAGATGAGACTTGAGTTCTTGCTCCAGGAAAGGACATTTCAGTTCTTAAGTATTGCCTTGAAGGGAGAAGAAAAAGCAATTCTGCTGTGTGAAGAGCAAATGAGTGCAAAAGGTTACTATCTACATACATAAAGAACACACTGAACATCTCGTGTTCTCTCCTACAGATCAAGCTGGTAGACAAAGACAATTCTCCTATTCCCAATGAGGTTATTCAGCTATTTGTCAATAACAAGAACACAGACAACTTCACCACTGATGATAACGGCGTTGCAGAGTTTAGCATTGACACATCCGCAATGTTTGATCCTGAGATCATCCTGAAAGTGAGTACAAAATAAGGGTGAAGAGAAACAGAGAGAGACAGCTGCTCTCAAACTGAACCCAAAAAAGATGGGATGAGCTTTGAATTCTTGTAATAAAAATGTTCTTTCTCTGTCTTGTTTCATGTTCTTAGAGCTCTCAAAAATTACCGTAAAATAAATGAGGAAAACACCTGAGTCGATGCAAGGCTGCAAGAACATCATGCTGTTTTGTCCTTACCAGCTGGCTTCAGATGCAATTCTTAATGTATTCATTGTGTGAACTAATCATTCTGATGTCAGTATGTGATAATGATTTCTCTAGTGATATATGTTTATTTTCCTCTTCTCTCCCACTCCCTTTCATGATCAGGCCACTTATAAAACCAGTGACCAGTGCCACTCGGAAGGTTGGATAGAGCCTTTCTACCCTGATGCAGCTTTCTCCATCCAACGTTTCTACTCGTGGACTAGCAGTTTTGTGAGGATTGAGCCTTTGTGGAAAGATTTGAGCTGCGGGAAGAAGAGGATGATCACCGTGCACTATATCTTGAACACAGAAGGATACAAGAGCATCAACATCATGAACTTCTACTATGTGGTGAGTTTGGGGTTGTTGCATGGTTTGCTGAAAGGGCTTGACCAGGCGGCTATCTGGCAGTCCATCTACAGCAATTAGAGCAGTGACTGGTCTTCCAACCTTTGGATTACCAGCAAGAACTATGGCCAACAACCCAAGAACAGAAACAGCACTGAAGTGGTTTGGCAAAACTAATTACTCAAGAAAAATGACCCCTGTTTCTGGCCATGTTACTCTATTTCATAGTAAGGAACCACCATCTCAGGCCAGGGATTCTTGTCCCTTCCCTCCAAGAAACTCCTTATGGTATTCTCTGCCTCTCCTTCCTCTTCTTTTTCCTTCTGCTTCCTGACCAGTGACAAGACCCCCAGCAGCAGCAGCAGTAGTGGCAGCACCAAGGCTGATGTTTAAGCATTTGAAGACATCTCAATGTACATGCCTTGATTGTCCTGTCAATGTACACTGAACTTGATCTCCACTTTCTCCCTCCAACCTCTACCAACCCATAAATGTATTGCTCTTCTCTGCACAGGGCATGGCAAAAGGCAAGATTGTCCTTACAGGGGAAATGAAAGTTAATATCCAAGCTGGTAAGTTAAGTTGCCAATCCATGTTTCTGAATAAAAAAAAAAAAAAAAAGATGGTTGAAGTGAGAACCAAAGCAAGACTTCGTTGATGTATAGAGCAGCTGTTGGGAGGGCTGTATCTCTCGCTATTCATGTGCGTCCATGCTATTAGCACTACCACTAAGATCACTATAAATTTGGATTTAGTCCAGCAAGTAGTTTAGTTGATAAGAATTAAGTAGTGTCCTGTAAAGATCTTCCCAAAGAATACTACTGGGAATGCAGTGTCTGGCTTAGGGAACTGTTTGAATCTGGCCACATGTTTAAACCCTCAACTCATCTGAGAGCATTTGGATCTAAACCCAGGCAAATCCAGGATTTTTCAGTTTATTGTCTAAGTACAGATTGCTCCACTGACTGGTACCAGTTGCCAGTTGAGGTACCAATACGCCAGTTCAGGATGGCTACTACTACAGCAGATCCGTGCACTTCTCTCCTTATTGGTTCCTTTCTCTCTTCTAACAGACCAAAATGGCACTTTCACCATCCCACTTGTGGTCAATGAGAAGATGGCTCCAGCCCTTCAGTTGCTGGTATATACCTTACACCCTGACAAGGAGCTGGTGGCAGACAGTGTCCGATTTCCAGTTGAGAAGTGTTTCAAAAACAAGGTGAGAAGCACTAAGATACAGTGAGTCTTACCTGCTGTCAGATAAATACAAATTATTTGCATACACATTCATAACAGATTTCCAGGTTTATTTCTCATTTCTATCCACTTCTTTTAACATCACTCTCTTCATTCTCCCTTTTCCTCTTTGGCTTTATACCTCTCCTCTACCACCACCTTCTGGCCTGTCAGAAGCTAAACCTTCTTTTAACATATTTTTCAGGAAACCCACACAACTCCCAGATGGTTCCTGCCTCTCTTGAACTATACTAGTATCCTATTGTCTGTTCTTTAGCACAGCAAACACACTTTAGCCTTATACCACTTCACCATTTAATTTACTTTTTTTACACTTTGTTGAAAAACATGATTTGGGTTTACCAGAACTAAATACAGACAGATAAGAAAGCAAAAATAGCAATCTGGGTTTTAAGTTTTTCCTCTCTGTTTTTTCCATTGGTACATTTTCATTTGTCTTTTTAAAATCAGATTTCACTATTAAGATTTTTCTAACATTCAGTTCCTAAATGCTAAAACTCATGAAACTCTAGAAGAAAGCAAAACAAGTGAGATTAAACAAAATATTTCCAGCTACTTGATGTGGTCCTCCCCTCCTACTTTTTCCCACTTATCTAATACAGATGTGAAATACGATTTGCTCTGAATAGATTGAAAACAAAATCTGTTTTAAACATTTGCTAAGGTAGACCCTGGACCTAGTAATGATATCATTTGCTCACTGTAATGCTTATTTTATAGAATCATAGAACAGTTTGGGTTGGAAGGGACCTTAAAGACCATCTAGTTCCAACACCCCTGCCATGGGCAGGGACACCTTCCACTAGACCAGGTTGCACCAAGCCTTATCCAGCCTGGCCTTGAACACTTCCAGGGATGGGGCATCCACAGCTTCTCTGGGCAACCTGTACCAGTGCCTCCCCACCCTCTCAGGAAGAATTTCTTCCTGATATCTAATCTAAATCTCCCCATTTTCAATTTAAACCCATTCCTCCTT
>NW_010261466.1:18928-19142 GCF_000690775.1 Eurypyga helias
ACAGTGCACAATTCTCTCAGCCCTTCATCATAGGAGAGCTGCTCCAGCCCTCTGATCATCTTCGTGGCCTCCTCTGGACTCGTTCCAACTGGTCAATAGCCTTCTGATATTGAGGGCTCCACAGCTGGATGCAGAACTCCAGGTGGGGTCTCGGCTCACAAGAGTGGAGGAGGACAATCACCTTCCTTGAACCTGCTGGCCATGATTCTCCTGA
>NW_010261467.1:0-27986 GCF_000690775.1 Eurypyga helias
TTGCCGCCGGTTCTGCTCCGCCATGGGAGCAGGCGAGGTTCGGCTCTGCCTGAGCGCGGCCATGAGCCACCCGGCAGCCAGCGGCCACCTCGCCAGGCCCTCCCGGCGGGTCCCGGTGCGCGGCCATCCCACATTTACCCCGAGCAGAAGCACCCCCAGTCTTTAAAAAAGATCTTTATTCACATTTTTTCAGTCCTTTACATTTGGTGGTTCAAAACCCAGGACAAAAACACTCCCTGGAAGCGGTGGTAAACACTTAAAACCCCTAATTTACACTTTAAAACCCAGTAATAAATTGAGCAGAAGTCTTAGGTTGTACAGACCCATCACCAATGTTGTATAAAACCCCCAAATCTGTAAAGAGAACCACAGGAATAAAGAATTACAGCCAGTAGTGGTACAAGAAAGGGCACGAGTTTGGAGGGTTGTACCCCACTGCTCTCTCTTGGGGAGGAGGGATGGGACAGATGCTCCTGTTGTACACAGCTGGAAAAATTTAAAAATACAGAATAAAAACCCAATGGACCCCAGAACACCCTTTATCTCCTTTTCTTGTGCTGGCTCGGCAGGAAAACTTCCAAGCACAAAAGACTCACTTCTAGCAAACTGCCGGAAGTTCGCTGGAAAGCTAAAAGGCATCACTGTCCAAGAAGAAGAGCAGCCTTCGCCTCCCCACCTCCCGCAGGCAGTGGGATGACCGGAGCCAAAGCAGCGTTTAGTAGGACACAAACAACATGGAACAAGCCAGAAGTTATGGAGGCGGCACATGTGGAGAGCGGGATGAGAACAAAACCATGAAGGGCAAAAAGGAAGCAGCAGGGAAAAAAAAAACAAAAAAGGGGCAGATGATATTTTTGGTATTTTCCATTGAATGCTGAGTTTGGAAACAATTAGCTCACGAGCTTCACTCGGGCCCCACCGCTTCCCCTCCCCATTTCAAACAAAACTAAACCAGAATTGCTTATAAATGGGAGGCAGGAATTTGATGAATTCCTGGGTGCTGAAGTTTTCCACCCGGAGCTGGGGGCCCAAAACTTCCTGCCCCCAGCTGCACTTTTTTCCTCTGGAGTTCAGAAAGAGGAGAGAGGGGTGACCCAGGGCCCACAGGAGCTCACACTGAAGCCAGAGAGGCTGCAGAGCAACAGCAGCGAGACAGAGGGATTGTCTGCGCGCCCTCCCCAGGGGGGACCATACTCACACCCAAACACGGGGTTTAGCCCCATCGTGCTCATCCAACGTACCCCGAGGACCTGCCACAGCACCCTGAGGCCACAACTGCGGGTGGTTTAAGAGGAGCTGGAATAACTCCTCCATCCCGCAGCCCTGGACCGTTTCGAAGGGTCTGTGAAACACAAACAAGGCTGTGCCGGGCCTTGTCTCCCGCCGCCGTGCTGGGGCCAGGCAGGGCAGGAACGTTGAAAACCACAGCGCTTTGCCAGTTATTTCTGTCCGCTTGCACAACGGCGAGGTTGCTCAGGGACAGACTGGGGGTGACGACCTGCTGCATCCTGGCCAGGGCCGCCACGCAGGTCTGAGGGCTCTCTGAGGGGCTGCCATGCCCAGCCCCAGCACCCAAAAGAAGGGGGACCACCAGGAGGTCTGGCTCCAACTCCTTCCTGCTCCCTCCACAGCAGCCAGCAGAGACGGACACTCCTCAGCAGTGAAGCAGCGCGTGCCCACTCCCTCCTCGCTTTGCAAAGGGACTCCCCACACAGCACATGGTGCTGAGGGACCGGTTTGTAGCAAAGGACCGTTTGGGAGAGCGCGCGGGATGCACAGGAGCGCTGCAGGGGGCTGTGAGATACAGCTGCCCTCTCCCCAGTCTCCTTGAATGGTGCGTTCCCACCCGTAACGGTTAAACAAACAACGAGGACAGACACTGGCTGGGGGTCTAGAAGGGCATCCCAGTGGCTCTGGCCGCAGTAACCAAACAGCATCCAAGTTTTCAAGCCAAGGAACATGGGCTGGACACATCACCAGCAGCTTCAGGGATGGAGAACAAGGAACCGGGAACCTGGCATAAGCTGCCTCTCCCAAGTCCGGCGGGGTCAGGAGCCTGTAGCACGTCCAGGAGCGCTGACAGCTCACAGGAGCTTTTCCAGAGGTGTGGAAGGGGTTTGGGTTGAGGTCTGAAAGGAGGGATACGTATTGCCGACAGCAAGGAAGGCCACAGGCACTACAGCCTGAGCCAGGTTCAACTAACTGGGGGAAGAGACGTACGGTTACAAACGACAAGCAACCTGCCCTCGTGCCCCTGCATGTGAAGAACGCTTTGCACAGCAGGCACAGGCCACCAGTAACAGCTGGGCAGAAGCAGAACTTGGGCAGAGTGAGGAAGGATCCTCATGTCCAAGACAGATCACACTTCAGGCTATGTGCAGCAACAACATTTAGGCAGCACCTACAGACTTCAGACACGGTCTCACCAACCTGTCGCTGTGGGGAGGAGCCCTTGTCCATTTTTAATGAGGTTTTTCCAAAGGGCTCTCTCGGAGAGGGCATGGGCTGGTGGTCTCCAGCCCTTCCAACTCCATCCTCCTAAAGGGAAAGTCCTCTCTCCCTTCCTCCCTACCTGTCCAGTCAGACAGCGAGAGCACTGCCTGAGACCCGCGGGCCACCCGGACAAACCACGGCTTCGGGACACAGGGCCGGGGAAGCGGCAGCACGGTGGCTGCTTTCCCCAGAGCCGAGCCCACACGGTGCCAGGCTCCCTCCAACCATCTGGAACTACAGGCCCAGTGCCGCAGTCAGGCTGCACCACGCTTGTTTTCCCCGAGCTGCCTTGGCAGAAGTCACCATCCTTCCTGGCGAGAGCAGAACACGTGCTCCGTTTTGTAAGAAATCAGCAAGGTGCATTCCTGGATTTGGCATGAACAGGCACATGGATAAGCAGCAGAAATGGATGAAAAAGCACAGCATTTCTCTTAGAATAATTTATTAAATACAGCATTAAAATTTGTATTTAAGAATTCAATCATTAAAAACAAAACTTCATCTCATATATATATATTCAGGGACAAAGACAATCGTTCTATCAACACCGGTGCATGTTGTGCCAGCACTGCTCAGAACGGCACCTTCTCTACTCTACCCTTAAAGCAGTTCAACACTTAAAAAAAATAAAAGAAAATAAAAAGCATTTGCAAAGAAAGAGTGCAAAGCAGGGCTTGTCCCCAGCTGCCTGCCAGGGCACGCGGAGGCTGCAGTGCTCCTAAAGGTCTGTTAGGTATTGCCCGCCCAGCGCGAGACCGATCCTCAGAGGTGCCAAGGGTCTGCAGCCCACCGCTTCGGCCGGGGCTGGGCGCCCGCGGATATCAGGTTTGTGGTTTCCTCAGCTTGGGCAGTCAATACTAAAAAAAAAAAGCTAAACAAGGAGGTTGGAGGGGGAAGCGCAGAAGAAAAAAGTGTTGGATTACATCCACCAGCTTCTCCCCCTGACCTGCCAGGTCCAGCGCAGGCGGCAAGCGCGGCGCAGCACTTGGTGTTCCCACTCACTCACTCGTTTTCGCATCCTGCTGTGGCTCCAGAGGCAGCTCGGGAGACAAGCAGTAAACCAGTCCCAGCCCGCAGAGAGAACGGTCCCTCGCCGGGCACCCTCGCACTCTTGGCTCCCGCCAGAGACACCAAGCCGAGCCTCGCGGGTCCCCAGGGAAGGGCTCCCACGGACAGGGTCCTTGGGCAGACGCAGAGGTAGCATCGGACAGATTTTGTAACTTGATTGTCGTGTAGTTCTGGCCTGCCAAAGGCAGCCGCAGCTGGGATGGAGAGGGCACCCTGCAGGGGTGGGAGGTGGGACACGGGGATCTGGTCCCCCCACTCACAGACTGACTAGCACTGTTCATCCTGGGTGCTGCGGTCCAGCAGCGAGCAAGGATGGACTGTCTCCCACAGAGCTTTTCAGGGAACAGCCTCCCATGCCGGAAAAGGCCAGGAGCTGGCTGGTGGGCACGCCGCGGGAACACCAGGCTCTCCCTCCACGTCTCGCCAGGGCCTCCTGGGCTAAAGCAAGCGCCCCAGCAAACTCCTTGCTGCCAGAGCCTGCTCTCCTCTTCCTGCATGCAGGCTGTGGTGTCGCCACTGCAAGAGGACCAGAGGCTGCTGGTCACTCACCCCACAGCACACGTATACCAAGGGCTTGTGCTTTTGGATTTTTAAGAGTCCCTGACCTTCTCTGAACCTGCTTACTCCAAGAAACCTCCTGTTTCAGCTACCCTTAGGACCTACGAGGACAAGGAGACTGACAAAACCATTTCTGGTGAGCACATGGCCCCTAAAAGGGAAGAGAAAGTCCACACAGCCCAGCCTTCACCTACAGTGGAGACACGCCAAGTCAGGAGCATTTCAGATAAGGCATCGCAGGTGCTTTGATAGTAAAGCAGTTAGTGTTGACTACAGTACTTTAAACACAGGCTGCTGCACAGGGCACCCCCGGGGCAAAACCAGTTCTCCAGCACCTGGTGCAGCAGCAGGAGACGGTTCCGTTTCCCAGACCTCTCCTACGCTCACACACAGGCTGCTCTGGCTGCCCTTTGGTTCTTTTTCCCCCTTCCCCAAAAACAGACTTAAAAAGCCCAGCCCGGGATGTGCCGTTTACCCCACCACGCAGCCAGAGAGATAAAGAGACGCCTTGTGCTGTACCAGACTTCGCAGGAGGCAGGCGAACCGTGGCGCCCGGGGGTGGGCAGCGCCAGCGGGACTCGAAGCAGGGGGGGCTAGTTGCCGTTGCTGATGCTGGAATTGGCACTGCTGCAGCTCTGCTCGTAGGATGGAGGTGCCTCTGCAGGGGAAAGAAAGAGTGAGAGCGGTTACGGGGGGCGGTTGGGAGGTTCCCTTCACGGCGGTCTGCGTAACTCGGTGCGGAGTAAAACAAACCGCCAACGCGTACACGTGCCATGCATGCAGCCTCTCTCTCTCCAGGACCCTACAACCTGCCCTGCTGAGGTACAGGGGGTCTGCGATGCTTCTTTCACAAAGCATCTTCCGCCACCGCCGGGTCACAGGTGACCCCTGCTGCGTGTGCCCCCGGCCAGGGCTGAAGTGACGCACGGAGCACCTCGTGACCCCGGTGCTACCAGACAGGTTTATTTGGATACGACTGTGCTAACAGACACCACTGCTCCCTGCCACCCTGGGATACGCGCAGAATCCAGCGGGCTGGGATTTCCCCAAGCCTTTGGGAGCCTGGACAGTCTCTCAGCTCCCGCCCCCACAGCTTGTGTCTCCAGACCAGCTGCAGGCCCACTCCACAGCAGAAGATTCCAGTTACATCATTTTCCTGGCTCTGCTCCCACCAGCCTCACCACAAGCCAAGTTTTTCTGTCAGTGGGAGGCTGAAAGCTCATGTAAGAACAGGGAGATCCTCTCCCGACAAGCGCAGAGCAGGCAGAGGTGTAGACATGGGAACAGCCGTCCAGCTCTTACAGGGGGTCTCCCCTCCGCCGGCTTTAGCCTCTGGCAATCTCGTGATCCCCTCTGACATCAGCCCCTGCAGGCTGACATCCCTACATTCCCACCCAGTACACAGCTACCAAAGAGGCTCTTGTCGTAGGAGACGTTTGCTGCCACACTCCCAGCCCGTCAGGGTCTCCGGAGCGGGCTGCTCACCGTATGGGTAGCCCCACGTGCTGTACTCCGGAGGCAGAATGAGGGAGCTGGCTGTGGGGACGGGCACCACGTTCCCCTCAGCGTAGTAAGGGACAGTGGCTCCTGTCGACAGGCAGAGCGTGGGATGGCTTGGGGAGCCTGTCTGCTCCGAGTCCACCCTTATCTCCTGGAAGCTCAGTCCTGGGGCGTAGCTGAACGGCTGCTGCTGGGAATGGCTTTTGGTGGGGATCGAGACGTTGTCCATCGGGTGATAACCGCTGGCAGCCTCCTCTTCCTCCGGGGGAGCACTGGGCACCACCGCAGTCGGGATGTGCTGGATGGACCGGGAGGGGCTCAGAGGCACCCTGTTCACAGCGATGTTACCGATGTAAATGGGGAGAGTGACCGAAACCTCTGGCGACTTCAGGGAAACCTGGAAGAGAAGGAAAAACAGTGGCATCCTCTTCATTACACACTGCGCTGGGCAGGTTCACCTGATGCAAGGGCCACCCACCCCACACAGCCACGGAGTTCAGCCATCAACGCAGAGCACAGAAGGGGCAGCAGAGTGCCCTGGAGTCCCCAGGAGCACCAAGGTACTCACCTGGATGTAGTAGTCGATATGTATGAGGCTACAGCCCTGCAGAATGGACTGGGGCAGTGCCGGAACGAGGATCTGCTCCTTCCACTCTGCATGTTTCCAGGCTTTCACTCCTGAGCCTTCCACCTCCGCGATGGTCCTCAGGTCGTAAATCCAGCGCTTGGATTTATAAGCCACTTTCTATACAGACAGGAGAGAAAAGGGCTAGCAGCATGACTGCAGATGGTCTTCTGTCTCCCTCAGAAGGGAAACCACCCAGCTGCTTTGTCAGTTAAGCACAAGTACAAACCTAACGTGCCTGTTACAGAGGAGAAACACCCATTGGTATACAACAGACTGAACTGGTGTAAGCAAGGCGTGTTCTGCCACCTCCTTCCCCAGGAAGGTAGGGAGAGAGTTAGCCAGAGCACTGGACTCCTCGCTGCCACCTCCCAGCCATACATAGCAGAGATGCACGCCGTTCTGAGAACTGCCCCAGTTTCACAGAGGCCTCAGGTGGATGGAATATCAGCATAGGCCAAAGAATCAGCCTTTTGGATGCTTACCTGGAGCAGACTGGCTACCACAGCGCCGGTGTCCCGGCCCGATTTGTTCTCTATGTCCGTGCGCAGCTGGATCGCCTGCCCCACGATGTACCCCTTCAAGTCCGAAGTGGCCGTCAAGATAATGTTGCCACTTTTCACAAGCTTGTAGTTGAACTTCTTGGTGATTGACATAGTGTTGGGCTGCTGCAAGAGAGCAGAGAGACAGATGTTGGCTCAAGAGAGTTAGAGAGCCTCCCCCAAAACACTCAGATTTGAAACAAGCAAGCAAAACCAAGCTGGTTTAAAAGGATGCAAAGAACCCACAAAACAGCACTACCACAGGCAGCAGGCCTCACCTCTCCATCCCTCCAGTTTTGCTCTCCTATTAGCCTCTTCGCTTCAGAGCAAGCTCCCCAAACCCAGGTCTCTACAACCTCCTGGTGCTATTGGCAAACACCTCTCTCTGCGTGCTGAAAAATTCCCCTAAATCTTCCAAAGCAATGTGTGGAGGAGTCAAAAATCAGTGGGAGCAGGGACTGACAGCAAGGTAGGACAGATCAGGAGCCCTTGTCCTGCTGGCATGCTGTCAAGAGTTGTCCAACCACCCAGTTATTCCCCAGACAGCACACGTGACAGGGACAAGTGCTGAAGCCTTGGCACTTCCCAGCCATGTTCCTCCTTGTTCTTACCTCGATGTCAGGGATGTCATTCAAGTTGAGAGGGCAGAGAACGTAGAAGATCTTGTTGCACTTGTAATCCTTGGAGAAGCGGGGTGTGTCTATCACAGCTTTCACCTGATGGAGGACCTTGCCAAAAGGGCCTTCAAATGATGTAGGAGCAGAGGCTGGAGTAAAGAGAGAAAAGGTTCGTAAGGTTGAGTGAGTCCAAACGTTTCTCAACTGGAAACAGTCTCTTTAAACAGCTTTCTTCTTCACCTAAAGAGTTCTGCAGGTACCTCAGAGATGGGGACACCCCCTCCAAAGAGGCCTGGTACTGAACAGTTAGGTCACTCAGAGACCTCGCTGCGACCCCCTTGCAGAAGGGACCCTCTGCAACCACAAGGTCACGAGCAGAGATCCTGTCCGAGGGCACTGCGTACAGGACGGCTGGCTGGCCACAGGCCAGGACCCTGCACACACCCAGAGCGCACGCAGGGTCCTGCTGAGACAGCTCGGACCCAGCCTGGCACCACGCAGCAGGCACCACGCAGCAGGCACCACGCAGCCTGGCACCACGCAGCCTGGCACCACGCAGCCTGGCACCACCTGCCCACGCTCCGCTGCTGGCCGTGCTGACCCTGCACTCCCTCCTTGGGCCAAGCTGCCAGCCTGCCTCTGCCACCCTGCCCAGCTCGAGGGGCTGCAAAAGCCAAGGCACACAGGAGTCTCTTCAGCCATTCCTGTGCATCATACCTGGCAGCAGGAACTGGAAGGGGAAGTTGTGCTCTCCAGCTGTCAGAACCCCTGCGGGAAACAAGATTAGAAGGTAAGTGGGACAGGCCATCACCTTGGAACAGCGTTTTTGGAGCATGATCTTCTGGAGAGAGACCGTCACCTGGGGAACAACACACAACGTGAGAAGTTTTGGGTTTAAGGTGGCAGTGCTAAGAGACACCTGGACACCCAATAAATCAGGCTGTGTTTATTCTGCTTTGTGGGATCCTTGCTGGAGGTACCAAGACTCAGGATGTGGCGAGCTCCTTTGTTGCTGCAGGATGAGGAGACAGCTTGCCCGTCAGCAATACTGGCTGACAGCAAGAGTCCTGTCCCCAGGGGACTAAGCAGATTATGTGACAGGGGGAGGTGGGGAAGAAAATCCACCCCCCCGACACCACGATCCAGGGAGGAGGCAGGGGAGGTGGTGTTTGACCTCTGTGCATCCATCACGTTAGGAAAAGCTGCACCTCTGCCCCTCGGCTCGCTCAGCCACCCCATGGGGACCCACGGACAGCCCCATCAGCGTGCATCCCGCCGCTCATCACTACCAAGGCAAGTCAGGAGCAAACTGGGAGATGTCTATTTATACACCTTGTCCTTACAGAGAGGAGCAAGATTTGCTCATTCCCATCACCCCACCCAGAACACCTCCCTGTCCCCCAAATAAAACCGGATGATGTAGGCTAAAATGCAAAACCCGGGCTGGTCACCAGGTGGAGGCACAAAGCCTTTGCTGCCAGGGCTGATGCCTCACAGAGCTGGGAGAGGTGTGGGGTGGGCAGGGACGCCCCTTCTTGGGAAGCCTTGTCCGTCAAGGTTACGGGGTAAAGCCTGGCTAATACCAATGAATCCACTAACCCAGAGCTTGTCTGCTGCTCCAAGGGTTTCCACCTTCTGTTGGGCACCATTCAACGTTGATCTTATACCCGTTATCCTTACTTTTGGAAAGCGAATCGATAAACTGGAATACATCAACTCCCCTGCGCAGGTTCTGCCCTGCAGTAATGGGACTTGCTCTGCCTGAAAGGGAGAGGGAGCAAGTCCTGTTCCTGCAATGCAGAAGCGAGGGAGATGGGAGTCCCTGAGGGTAGTGGCCACTGAATTTCCACTGAGACCTGGAGACCTTGCTGCTGTCTGACTGCAGAGCCCCAGAGGAAAACGCAAGCAGTGATTTCATATCTCCTGCTAGGAGCATGGAATTTCACAGCCTTTCCCCGACTCTTAGGGAGAGCTCACAGACCCCAGAGCTGAAGCCCCTGTTCAACATTACAGGAAGCATGATACAAGAAGTCATTTCTGCCCAGTTCACATGCACTGCCAGAAAGCTGGGCTGGACGTGAGCCTGTGAGCACTTCATGTCCATGTTTTCTACCCCCCTGCAGAAAACCAGGGTCCCAAAGGTTGCTCCCAGCACAGCGCAAGGCAGTACGCTCTCCCCCAGCATCACTCGCGGCGGATGTGGTTCAGCTCTGGGAGCCACTGCGTGACTTGGTGGCGCTGATGCAGTTTCTATACGGGTAGTCCAACCTCCAAATCAGTCACCAGATAAGAACTGCCCGCAGGTCAGGCTTGACCACCCCAACGGTTCAGACTGAGTGCCCAGACTTGCTCTGACCCACCCAGGGCAGGGAGCAACCTGCAAATCGCTCCTGCAGCTCCTGCCTATGCCAAGCTGCCCTTGAGGGCTGGAGAAGGCTGTTCCTGCTCTTCAGTCAGTGATAAGCTGCAAGACCAGCTACCCCAGGCTGAAGTCATGCCCCATTGCCGCTCACCCAGGCCAAGGGCATCGCAGCAGTGCTTGGCTCGTGGCCACCAGAACCCAGAGCTCATCCCTGCGGCGAGCAGGGAGCCAGGGAAATGCATCGAGCTCTATTCTCCACTCCATTAAGCAGAGAGATGCTGCAGGCATTTAGCAATAGCTCTTGTTTTCAGACCTGCTCCTTCCAGCCCACACTCTCTTTCCCCCAAAGGGAGAGACGCATCTTTATGTCAGCACGGAGATCATCCATGTACAAGGATGCCTGCTCGCAGGGCCCCAACTCTGGCTGAACGCCTGCGTTTCTTGCCCTTGCTACAAGCACGGACACTGCGCAGGTCGCTGGTGGAGAGGCAGCAGTGCCCTCAGCCCTGTGTCCGGCTGGGAACCCCCAGTCCCAGCTGTAGGCACCCTCAGCAGCATGGAGCGGGCATTTCGAGATGACCACTGGTGCGGAAGGGGTGTTGGAGTTCAGTCGCAGAGCTATTCCAGAGATAAGGGTTAATAAAAGAGATGAAGAAAACCAGATGATCCCGACCAAGACAGGAGAGTCCTGTGAAAGCACAGGCACAACATCCCAGAGTACCTGGCAGAGCAACAAGGTGATAAAACGGTGAGACCATAGGCAAGCTTGGGTCCTGCCTGTCTCCTGCTGTGGGCAGGAGGAGAGGCAGATATTTAGCAGTAACCCCACACGAGTTGCTCCTGTTCGCCCCTCCTGGCAGAAACTCTGTCAGCAGAGACACAGCGGAGGCTCCGTGTCCAACTTGCCTGGCATCACAAAGCCATTTTGGTCTTTTGTCATGTCTGGTGCCTTTGGCAGGTGGAAAGTTGGCAACTCCCAAGCCGAGTCCCCCCTTACAGTGGGAAGGGAGGTGGCAACTACTTTCCAACTCTCCGGCTGGCAACTCTGCTCCTAAAGGCTGAGCTTCCACTTCCAAATGCTGACTTAGTCTTGACACGATGGGGAAAATCTATGATTCCCATTGTCCCAGCCATCCCGTGAGCATGGGCAAGGCACAGGCTGGCCTGGCCCCAACACCCAGGTACCTCTCACATGGAAAACAGCAGCAAAAGCCACCCTGGCACCCTGTGAGTGACACTCGCAGTGCTCACCCGTCCCGCGCAGCCATTGCGACGGCAGGACAGGGCAACACGTGTCTCGCTAGCCACACACGTCCCTCGGAGAGATCCTCTGAGCGCGTGGTCTCGTGCACAGCACGCAGGGTGTTCTGCCTGCCCGGCTGCATACGCTGTATACCAGCATCCCAGCAGGGACACAAAGCCCATTGGAAACCACTCACTGTCCCTGTCCCTCCAGCCCTGAGAACTTCAAGTGGAATATCCAGGACATTTCATGTGCTAATTCCACCCGCATCTGACAGCTGCTGGCAGCAGGCAGAGGTGAGGTGGTTTCCTCTGACAGGGCAAATGCAACCTGCAGACACCTGGGAGAAGCAGCCCTTGCTGAAACCTCCTGAGCCGCCCCTGAACCAGGAGCTCTGCCAAAGCAAGGCACAGACCGTGCACGGGCGAGAGCGGGTCAGCAAGGGTTCAGCATCGCTCAGGGGGGCTCCAGCAGCCCCACACAGCAGGCTGCAATGCCCCTTGTCAATGCACTGCGAGGGGAAAGGGCTGTGCAACAGTCTCGCCAAGATGTTACCTCCCCATTCCCAGAAGCCTGAACAAAGGCCACAGTGTGCTCGGCCGCAAAAAAGCTTTTCTTGAAGTTTACGTGCAGCTAAAAATACCTTGAGAAAGGCATCAGGCCGCAGAGGCAGCTGGATTAGCAGCGTTCTGCTGTGGGGCCATCCCTGCAGCAGCCTTTCCTCCCGATAGGAGCCGAGCCAGCAGAGATCGGCCACCCCCGCGCAGCCTTTGGAAACATCCTCCCTAAAAATTCCTGGAGGGAAAGGAGCTGCTGCCCCAGACAACCTGGAAAAAAAAGACCCTGACAGCAGAGGCAGCAACACAACGCTACCAGCACAAGCACACAGTGACCTTGGAGATTTCCCTGAATCCAACGGAGATTTGTCTGGAAGCAAACAGACTCTGCCGTTTGCGGCTCAGCCGCTCTGCTCCTCGCTGGGATGGAGGGGGTCTTTGCTTGTAGCAGCGGACGTGGAGGAGGCCTGGGAGGACTCATCCTGTGCAGCAGGGAAAGGCCTGGATCCAGGGTCCCCAGCAGGTAACTGGGTGATGCAGCTGGGCCCAGCTTGGGCTCCCCTGTGCGATCAGAGCCTGCAAAGCATCGCCAGTGACGGGGAGCACGGCCCTGAGCCCAGCCCTGCACGACACAACAGCCCTCGGTGCTCCTGCAGCATCCCGCAGTCCTCGGGGTCACACTGATGTGCAGCGGGGGGGCAGAATTTAGTGGGTTTTCCCCAGGATTATACGGCATTCCCATGCAAAGCTTGAGCTGACCATGCCCCTGGGCCACCCAGCCGCTGGACACACCATCCCTCTCCCCGCAGACTGGTCTGCTTCGATCCACGAAGGTTTCCCCAGGCTCGCTGCAGTCGCGCCGCTGCACAACCACATGGGAAAAACACGACACCATCGTAACCGCATGTAGGAGAAACGACCACGTCCGCATTTACACTGCTAAACAACTGAACCAAGTGGAGCTTACTCTGCCACAGCGCAGGTGCTGAAAGGGTTTGGGCTCTTCTCTCAGCAGCGCAGCTTCCCTGGCCGGCGCTCAGAGGGTTGACGGGAGAGGCGGGAGCCAGAGGAAGTCACCAGCCCTTCACCGCTGTCATCCCTCCCAGGGCGAGGGGAAGCTGCCTGCCCACACCCTGCCCTGCCAGCACGGGCACAGGGGGAACCGCAGCCGGCCGACGGCTGGGAAAGGTCCTCTGGCAGCCTCTGCCCTGGCAGGTGAGAAGGGCAGGGCTGGGTTCAGGAGGACACAGCCAACCTCGCAGGAAGAAGGATGCCAGGCCCTGCCCACTGCATCCTGCCTGGGGTTCCCCGAGCAGTTCTGCGGCTCTCTGCTAATGGCCCATGCCAACAGGCCAGTCCTACAGTGCCGGTGGGGCCAGATCTGCCCGGGCCGCCTGTTCAAAGCGATGCCACCACGCAGACATCTGCCAATCACCTCCTCCCAGGTTGGCTCCCCCTGCCCCAGCATCTCCATCCCGAGGGAGCTGGAAGCCAGCAGGCAGTCCCAGCCGTCTGTCCTCAAGGCTGACCACCACCACGACAAAGCCAGAACCTCCAGGTCGGAGCCAGAGGAAAAGAAGCCGGAAGAGGGTTGGGAGATGCCTCTGTCACTGATGCGCAAACACAACAGACTCAGCCAAGCCTTATTACTCACCCCGGTGAAATCTCATGCTCTGGTGCACGGGGAGAGACAACCCAGACGTCGGAGCAGACAGCAGTCTGCAGGGCCAGGCAACGGCAGTGTGCGGCACAACACACTGCTGCCTCGCCAGGCTGTGCCCACGGCTGTGCCAGGGCTGAAAGGTGAATATTCTGTGTCTTGCTCCCTCCATCCCCCAAAGAGGACGGTGCTATTTGCTCTGTAGCCACAACCAGCAGCCTGGAAAGTGTCTGTCTCTCCACCCCAGGCACAGGAAGCTGGCAGCGGCTGAACTGGGGCTCCTGCCCTGACCTCCAGCTCTCCAGGCTGGTACCCACCAAGCAGACGGAGCGGGCCTGCTCCCTCCTGCTGCACACGCGGACGCTGGTGCTGCAGAGTGGGAACAAGCTGCGCCTTTGGAGTATGCCTGGTTTTTGGTTCTTCTAGCAGAGAAACAGCAGGCCCGGCCATATGGCAGTTTCTCTCTGGCTGCTTAGTGAGTGATGCATTAACTGTGCTGGCCAAATCATGTACTACGGAAAGCTACCTGGTGCCTGCCTGCTGGTCCCCCTACCAATGCTCATAGCAATACAGCCTTCCTTCTGCCCAAAATCAGCCCTCGTGCTCCCCTGGGGAAAGCAAGCTCCTCCGAAGGTGCCGAGTTAAACTGAACCCAGCTCTGCTGACGCACAGCTCAGGTACTTGCCTCCCAAGGTTCTCCAGGCAGAGAGCAGGAAAGCAGCAGGTTTGCATTTTGCACTTCTAGGTGGAAAAACTGGCCCCCCCGCTCTGTCCTACCAGGTACCGACTCCCCAGCTAATGGCAGAGCCATGACTCTCACTGCAGCCCTGACAGCCAGCACCCTGCTCACCCCTGTCTCTCTTCGTCGACCTTTGCAGCCCAGAAAACGGAATATGAGACATAAGCAGTAAGGTCAGAGCTGCCCCTGCTCGCAGGAGGCTGTATTGGAGGCGTCAGATGGGAGGCATTGATTTCGTCAGTGCGGGGGCACTTCAGGCAATGCTGGGCCATTGCACCTCAGGCCTGAGGACTCCACCTCAGTCACTGCTGGATTAAGCTAATACACAGGATTACAAACTGCAACAAATGAGGGTAAACGCACACATTTGCTCCTGCCATCCCTGCAGCAGACATGCGAGCCTCCGAAGGACAGCCAGAAAAGCGACCTGCTGGGAAGGATCTGGTGTTTAGCTGAGTAGTTTTGCTCAAATGAGAGCTCCCCAGCTACCGGCAGCACTTCAGTGGAGCAGAGCTGCTGTACGGGCAGGATGGGAGCTCAGTCCCAGCAGGCTCCAAGCTCCCGTTGGAAGCAGCAACTCGCTCACGCCAGATTTGTATGCACGCACACAGGGCAGGAACAACCTCCAGCACCCCAGTACAGTTAATGCTGAGATAAACCTTTCTGTAGTACAGGAGGTACAGGCTGAGGAAGAAAACATAGCAGAAAGCCAAACACTAAGGCTAGAGCTCTACCACTTAAAAATGTCTGTCAGCAGTTTTCAGTCACATTTTCAATGAATTAGCAGGATCTGGCGGTACGGCAATGCTGCAGAAATCCTCTGAGGATTAACACAGATCTATTGAGGCAAGAAATTGGGAAGTGAGGAAGCTGCTATCACCCAAAGCAATTGCAGCTCCTTCCACGTGCTTTTCCTGGGCCGAACCTGCAGTTACAGCTCTGATCCCAGCAGCACAGCGTGGCCGGGAGCTGGCACCAGCACATCCTTCATGGCTCACCACTGCCCATGGGCACCCTCCTGCTCTCACCTGGCCAGAGGCTGTCCAGGAGCATCACCCACTCCTTGGCCACCTCCTGCTTGCAGAGCGATTCCTGAGCACAGAACAATAGACCCAAATCTCTTGATGCCTGCTTAGTTGCTTCGCTCATCTTTTTAAATTCAGCTGGAAGACAGGATCGACGCCCTGTGCCGACTGTTGGTCATGAAGGTGTTGTGCCAGGCTGGCAGAGAACCACCCCAGGGAAGAGGTGATGAGCAGCTGCCCCTTTTTAGCTCTTTGTGCAAACAATCTGCCAGCAAAGGAAGTGCGTGGAGCAGCCAGGAATTCCCTGCAGTGCCTTCTAGCTAACTAACAAGCTGCCAAATGTAAGGTCAGCTGGAAATTACAGCCAGCTCCCTGCACGGGTTCAACCCAGGCACAAGCAGGATTTAGTGGGAATAAAAAAGTCCACCTTTGCACGCACAAGCCATCCACAGGGCAAGAGCTGCGTGTGCAGTCAGAGAGAGAGTGTGTCCAAAGACAACAGCCCCGTTGGGTACAGGCACAGGGCAGACTGGCTCCTCCCTGGCTGAATACAGCCAGAGCTGCAGCAGTGGAGGGGAAGAGGAGTGGGAGGCCTCCGCAGAGCTGAATCGCTCCATTATATTGGATCAAGAGAAGCATCTCTGTCTGAGAGCGCTGGGTACAAGCGGTGCTATTTCGTACTCCATTTCCTACACCACTGGCACCTAGAGAAACCCAACACCCCCTCACTCACACGGTTCCTCCCGCCCCTACGGGATTTCTTTGCAAAAAGAGGACCCATCAAAAAACAGCACCAGGAGCGAGTGTCCAAGTTAAATCCAGGCCAAGCGGGAAAAGCAAATCCTGCCGTGATCTCCCCTCCAGACGGCAAATATTGAGCCTCCCAAGAGCTGCCCATGGGCTGAGGGACCTCCCCGGCACTCACCGTGCCCTCCAGGAAACGCAGCAGCGAGAGGCCCCAGACGGGCTGCTACGCTCGCGCTTCCAGCAGCTGTCACCTAACGAGCCCGAGTTCGTTAAACCGCTGGCCTGGGTGTTACTGCCACGGCTACAGCATAACCCGGCACAACCCCAGCAGTTCATGGGTGCCTGCTGTCTCCATCCTGCTGCTCAGCCCTGGCCATTCCCAGTGAGAGGCTTTCCAGGAGCGTGGATACCGCACTGCTGGAGTGGGGACCAGCACCGCGCCAGCACAGACACAATCAGGGTCCTCTGTGGCAAAAACACAGGCCACCAACCCACGGATGCTCCAGCAGGAAAGCTGAGCCCTCAGCACCCTGGATGCTGCTCCAAGGAGGGGTGAGAGGGAAATTAAGGATGAGACCAGTGCCTTAAATAAGTGACTTGCACTACAAAGTGGGTGCCTGGGCTATTTCAGAGCCTGCCTCCTTTCTCACACAATGTACACCCTCAAACACGGTGGGTAGCACAAGCAACAGCTGATGCTACAGAGGACGAGCTGCCCCCTCACTTACTTCAGTGTGAAGGTCTGTGGGTGGAAAAGCATGGAGCCACTCTTAGATGTTTAAGGAGCAATCTAAGCCCTGGCAGTTTTGCAAACCTCCTCTCCCCTTCCCCCCATGTCCTCAAAGAGCACAGCTCGCTGTTTTTGAAAGTTACTGCTCCGGATGTGGGAAGGGAGAGCCCGAGGCAGGTTGTTTTTCAGGCTCAGTCTGCCTCCCCACACTGTCCCCCCCAGGTGCCAGCACTGCTGCAGCCCCACTGGAGCAGGAGCTGCCTGCCAGGATGGGGACACGTTGGCTGCATGGCCCTGGGGATACCTGAGACCCCTCTCAATTCAAGCTGATGTACAAGAGGGCTGGGGATGGTGCCAGTGGGAGCCTGGCATCACCCTCTCCCCCAGTTCTGCCCGAGGGCACAGCCTGGCTGCCCGCTCCCCCCCAGGCAGGGACACACTGCTCCCCCTTGCCTTGGTTTTGTTTTTAATGCACAGGTTCCAAAGGGAGAGGTAACAGCATTGCTGTAAGGGAAGGGAATGCAGGAACAGGAGAGTCCTCGAAGGCAGAAGCAAATTCCTCCCCTTCCTCTGTTCATTGTCCATTTGTGCTGCTAGGAGGGGACCTCCCCCCTCTGCAGACAAGATGCTCTGGCAGCACTGCAGAAAGGCAGCCCTCGACCCGCAGGGCTCCTGCTGTTTGCTTTTCAGGGCGTGAGAAGGAAGGGTGGATGCAGCCAGCCCTCACCGGAAGGAACAGGCATGTACTCACCCCAGGGGGTTCTGCAGGTTGTCACACACATGGCAGGACCATCCCATCCGCCATCGTGGTATCTGTCCCCTGCTGCAGCCACCTTTGCTCGTGGTGCTCACTGCTTGTTGCCTGTGGCTGTCTGGCACTGGCCAGGCAACGAGTCACGTGCTGGCAGCCAGGCTGGCCCCACACTCCTTCAGGAATCCTTGCTCGGGAATGCTTCCAACCCCCCTAACTCACCCGCACGCTGGGCTCCTGCCATCACCCATCAGCAAGCCTGGCACAACTCAATGTCCATGTCCCAAGAGCCGGGAGCGCAAGCCTGCCTCAGTTTCCCCACCCAGCCAGGTGTCAGACCTGCAAGGGGGCACCCCTGGGAGCACCCATGAGCTGTGGGTGCATCTCCCAAGAGTCACATGTGCAGAGCAGGCACCAAGAGACGGTCCATCTGTCTGAAGCTCCTTCACGCTCCGTTCAGGAAAGGCTGGAGCAGCTGAGAGCTATTCCTGGGGAGCCTAAAAACACCACGCCTGAGTCAGCACCAAGGCCCTGCCCTGCCGCTCACGTCCGTGAGGCCACTGCACGACTGCCCTAGCAGTCCCTGTCACTGCCTCGCCGCAGGGCTGTCCGTGCCAGGATGCCGTGCTGCCCGCAGCCCCCTCGGAGCAGGCAGGCAGGCAGGCAGAGACAGGCACGTGCGGAGGCAGAGTCACGGAGAGGCAGCCCAGCTTCCCCACTGCTCTGCCAGCCCGGACATGCATCAATGTCACGGCGAGGACTGCGACAGCGGACAGTTATCTCGCTTCCCCGCTCCGCAGGCTGGAGCAATGCCAGCCCCCAGGGCTTTTGTTCCCACATCCGCACTGGCCAGCGCAGCAATCGCACAGGACTGTTTCAAAGCCGTCTCTGGAGAAGGATTCGGGTCCATAGACACCATCGACACTGCCCTCTCCCACCACGTCCCAGCGCTCGCTCCCCTGCCTCCTCAGGGCATGGGAAGAAGGAATGGGACAAACATGGCAAGTCCAGGACAGTAACTGTTGAGCTTGTACTGGTCGCACAGAGAGCAAATGCCCCACGAGCACTGCCCTGGGCCGCATCCCATGCACTGGGACTGCCTGCCCTCCCTGTATCTGCTTCCCTGCAGCTGGGAGCCAGAGGCTGAGAGCTCCCAGCAGTTGCATCCACTCTGGCACAAAAAGAGCACAGGTCAGCGACTGCAAGTACCTGGCATGCTGCTCCGGACTGCTGGCTGATAGCTGGGACCAGGCTTTTCCCCAGAACTGCGCTGTAGCCTTGCAAGACGGGACAGGAACGACACTACAACACCCCAGCTTGCGAGCACAGGACTCCACCGTTCTAAAGGATTTTCCTCGCAATTCATTACCCCTCTGACAAGTCATGCACTACCATTTCTTGCCTCGCCTGCCTGGAACTGCGGTAGCTCTGGTAGACTCCAGCTGGCCCGTTTCGTCCCGACTGCACCCCAGGCACGCAGCTGGGCAGCTGCCAGCTCCACGGTCGGCTCCAGCACAGCGTGGGCAGCCCTGCCCTGCCCCCCCAGCGCCGGGCACCCGCTCAAGTCTCAGGCTGGCAGAGTCTGCAATACCGTCAGGTGACAGATAGCAGCACTGCACTGGGCGATACAGAAGAGTCTGGGTCCCAGAGAATTGAGAGCCAAAAGTCTAGGGCTTTCCATGAACAGTTTAAGAGCTGGCAATACCAAATTTTGCCCATCTTTGGAATTCAGGCCTTCAAAGAGGACACTTGAGAGCCATGGAAGCATCTAGCCATCAATGCATCTTCCTTCCATCCTTCCCAGTCCACACTAGTCCTAGTTGTCAAGGGGATGGCTCCCAAGGACAACCTCACAAGAGCCAACTACCGAAGCAGCTATCAAAATCTCCTAGGGGCTGCAAAAACCAGCAAAAAACACACCCACCTTTTCCCACTCCTACCTCCTGGCTGGCTTTTGCCACTGCCCAGCTTTACCAGGACAAAACCAACCACAATATCACAGCCCTCCGTTGCATCAGTAAATATTAGGATCAAAAGTTGGAAGGTGTTTTTTTCACTGCAGTTGCAGGTTTAAACCTTTCCAGGAATCCAAAAACATTCGCAGCCTCCAGATCCCAACTCATCTAAGCTCAATAGCCTGCAGCACCTTATAAAGCCTCTGGAATTTTGCTACCCTGACGTTCACAGCTGGGCGCTCTGGCTGTGCTCAGCGCCGCATCCAAAAAATCAAGCAGGAACATTTCTCCCTGCCCTCCCAGACAGTTTACCTCCAACTGCAGCCCCTGGGCTATGAGCCAAGCCAAGGGGTGAGCCAGCCAGCTGTCTCCCTTCTCCGGGACCTGAGAGCAAGCAGCACTCTCTCCAGTTGCTGTGAGGATGAGGTCAGTCTCCCCTCGACACTAAAAGCTCTGCTTGAAAAAATGCTGAGCTAGCAGAAACTGCCACTTCAGTTTCACCCATTTCCTGGTATTAGATAAAAAAGCCCCAGGGAGCCGAGCTCCTGCTAGCCTGGACTTTTGCCACGTTACAGTTACTGCACAGCCACTGCCTTCAGCAGGTGAACACCGGCATGTCTTCATTTCAACAGAAGCCAGGGCACAGCATGAATTATTTGTGGTAAGGCTGACCTATTTAGCAGCAGAAAGACAGCATTAATTCGAGCCCAGATTCCCCAGAGGCTGCTGGTGTCACTTTACCCCACAGCATAATAGAACCCCGTCACTATCTCTGGGCATCTCGGCTTGCAGGGGAGCGTGGTGGTAGCTGTCCTAGCCCTGCCATGCTCCCACCATGTCTTCTGGAGGACAAGTGACACCTCCACATCCCTTTCAGCGCAGGCTTCTGCTGGCCTGCAACTGGCTCCTACTGACCAGCTCTGATCAGTGTTTTGTGACTGCCCTAGACACACACAGAGGAAGCGGAGCAGAGGGAACCCACAGGGCCTTGAAACAGCAGAGAAATCGCTGCTGGCAGCTCCATTTCAGGCAGACCAGAGCCAGAGGATATGCAAGCACTGTTTGCAGGGTGGCTGCCAAGTCCTGCAGCTATTCAGGATGCCTCTCTGCACAGCTCCTTCTTAGCTCTTGGCTCCCATCCTCTGTGCACAGGCCAAGGCAGCCCACAAAGGGGTATTTCACATCGAGAAGATGCTGAAGTCTTGGTGATACATTTCTGTAAACCAGCTCAGAATCACAGATCACCACATCTTTGTGGACCATACCTTTGTCTGCCAGAGACAGCGTGCTGTTGAAGTACTGCTCCTCCACCGTCCACGCTGTGTCATTGATCTTGTTAGACACCCCGCAGGATCCAACGCAGCTCACCTTGATGGCTGTAGAGAGAAAGCACACACGTAAGTGCTGGGAGAAGGCAAAGCCTGGGGTTCAGACTTGCGTCAGGTACTGTATGTGGACCTGTGCAGGAGCAGTGCCTCACGAAAAGAGACACAGGGTGGAAAAATGGAGCAAAGGAATCAGGTCATGCTTTCATTTCAGAAGCATGTTTTCTCCTAACTCTCAGCTCCCTGTACCCCAGCGCTATTCCCAGATGTTATCACCTTTGAAGTCCTGGAGCTGGCGCCGTGAAAGCTGGCCTCCTTGCACTGTGAAAGCCCTTAGCAGCAGCGATTTCAGCTCTCTGAGAGGTAACCCTCTCACTAGTTTTCACCCAAATGAAGCAACATCCCCTCCCAATATATGCATCAGCCTCAGCACTCGGGCTGACAGCAGAGACCTTTGGGGCAGCAATGCTCTCCTATGCACTCGGGCGTCCTGTCCAGACCGGGATGAGCGCACAAGGGCTCTGCTCTCCCACCCCACAAGGAGCTGGGCATCCCAACGAGCATCCTGCCATCCCTGGGAGGAGAGACATATTAGGCACAAGCCCGTTAGCCAGCTAACCAAGGCATACAGCCCTGTCTGCAGCAGCAGCAGAGAGCTGGACCCCCCAGTGCAGCCCGTGTTCAGCTTGGCTGCTGCTCTCGTTCACAGCCCACCCCCTCTCACAGGGCAGCCCAAGCCCCTGGGAACCTGCTCCCATCTCCTGGGGTTGGTCCCTACTCCAAAAGGACTGCAGCAGAAGCACTTTGCCCATTAACGTGTGTCCTGCATCAGGACCTCCAATCACGTTGATAAGCAGGTTGCTTCTGAACAGCCAGACACCACTTCAAGCGAGCATCTTCCTCCTCTTGTTAGAGACACAGGGCTCACAGCACAGCCCCACAGCAAGGCCTGGAAGCATCCAAGATGCCATCTGACCCTCCCAAGGCAAGGAGAATAATCTGAGCTATGTTTCTGCCCTACCCTGGGAAAGTCACCCCAGAGCTCACCCTGCAGCTTGGCTTTCAGATGAGTTATGCGGCTTTCAGGAGAGACACCCAGAAGACATTTTCAGTTAGTCCTGGCCAACTCACAGCAGGTTGAAATCAAGCTCTGATGTTGACCACAGAGACAGACAAACACGACAGACTGGCCTTGCTGCACAGCAGCAGTCGATCTGCGGTGCTACTCCCATGCAGGCAGACCCATCGCGGCACAAACCAGGCCTTCAGGGTTGTCCCAGCCTGAACATCTCCTGTCCTGATTCTCACCAGGTTTTGCAACAGCTTTAATGGATCTCCCAGAAATCCCTCACTGGAATCGCCAGGTGAATAGCTGTGCTGGCAGGAAGGTGGCAGAACTGCCAGACAGACTCTCTCCCCATTTCACCCATCTGCTCCCTGTACTCAAGCTGTGTCTCACAGGCAGCATCTCCCTGGGAGGCAGGTGGCCAATTTGTGTTGGCTTAAGAGCTCTTCCCAAGCCTTCTCAGCCATGCTGATCTCGCCACCTCCACCCACCTACCCAAACACTGAGGCTGCAAGTGATGCCGCTCGCTACCACCCAACCAGCTCTCCAGAGCACCTGCCTGGCCAGCGTGACCTCGTCCTCCACGCTGACTCAAGACAGGGTGCAAAGAAACCCAAACCCAGCCCTCTCTGCAGGGGGAACGCATCGTTCTTACCCCAACCCCCTTACCGGTGCTTTGCTACGTGCATTCAGGTGGAATGGGCTCCTCAAGGGCTCTAATCCCAAAACACAGAACCACCTCCCCCATCAGGTCTCCTGCCGTAGCTCCACAGCCTGATCACGGCTTTGAACGCCAGAGCCTGTTGCAGCCGAAGTGCTGTTTTATACTCAAGGGTAAAGGATAAGCAGCGCCAAATGCCAACTCTCATTAACCAAACACGAGTACAGCAGCAAGGCCGACACATCAGATCGCTTGTTTGTGCCCGTGATGTGCATCAGCACTTCCGAGGCAGGGGAAGAACCGGAGAGCGTGGCACACGACGGGAGCTGCCCAGGCCACCGCACACCTGGTCTGAGCTGACGTGGGTCCCCTCCCACAGCAAACCATCACACTGAGCCCCCCTGCACACCCCCCTAGGTGACATCCAAGCCTCTCTTTTGCCAGACAGCAGAGCCAAAATCACGTAGGGCTTTCAGCATCAGAGCAGGAGTGGTTTTAGCAGGATGGCATCCTGTGTACCCACACGCTGGTACCAGCTCTCATGCTCCCACCTCGGACGTACCACCGCACCTCCAGGCTCACAGCGAGCCTGTCCCACTCCAAGTTATCCCAGATAACCTGCATGGCTTAAGCCAAATCAAGCCCAGCTTCAACCACTCCACTCCCACATTTTCACATGGGAGAGGCGAGCGAGAAAAGCTCAACCAAGAACTGGAGAACATTCACATCCTTCAGGAGCACCAGCCCCGGAGCAGGCTCCCCCTCAGCTCCCTTTGCCACGGAAGTTTGTAGATCGTCGCCATCTGTCGCAGCGCCCAGGCGGGATGGCGGGCTGCAATTCCAGCCCGCTTGCTGCATTGCGGCGCTGAGGCACTCCTGCTCCTGGGAGGCAGGTGGGTGGGCGCCTTCAGGCACAGACACGTTACGGCCCATCTCCCTTCCCACGGCAGGCAGACTCAGCAACCAAAGGCAGTGGGTTTGCAGCCTGACACTCAGAGCCAACCCATGGCTGGGGGACCCCCAACCCACCATCAGGGCTGAAGTCCGACCGCATCTGAAAGTGCTGCTGCAGCTGATGAGTTCTCCATGGTGGGCACAGGAACTGTCAGCTCCAAGGCTTCCCAATTAACCATCGACATCCCAAACCAGTGTGGTCGCTGCCAGCCTGTCCTATAGGGGAGGGATGGTCCCTGGATGGGAGAGCTCTGGGGCTCTCAGGGGTCCTGTGTACCCACCCAGGGCAGCCCTCTCCGGCCACGTCCCCGACCATCACACACCCTGGGGCTGCCATTCCAGGTGCACAAGGGCAACCGAAGGGGCAGAAAGCAACCCGTCAAGCTGAAAAGCTTGAAGGCAATTTCACAGCGATGGAGGAACTGTCCTCTACGCTCCCCAAAGCTGCCAGCATTTGTTACCAGGCACACCAAGTCACCAGATGTAGGACAAGCCTTGGAGTGTTCAGGTGGCAGAGGATTTGCTATGGAGCATCTTCTCCAACCTACTCCAGAAACACGAGCTCCCCACACCTCACTGAGTGAGAAACAGGACGGATGACAGCTCTGGCTGAGCACACAGATCGCCCCACAGCTGAGAACAGGGCTGTGGCTGGATCCAGAGATCGCATGTCCCAGCTCCTGGCAGCACCAGCAGAACCCGAGGCCTCCCTCTCCCCCCGGATGGGCAGTGCTGGGGGCAGCAGGTCCAGGGCAGACAGACAGCCCCCCCACTTCATCCCCACAGCCACTGAACAAGCCCCAGCAGGAAAGCCTGGCAGCTGCGGGGCTCTCTTCCCCCCAGGTTATCTAAGAGGTTCCAGAGGCACCCGGTTGACAGGTCAAACCATTTCTCTTATTCCTAACCAGGTTCTGGAGCAGCTAACCATGAAATCAGCCTCTCCACAAGCATCCCATCGCAGAGGGAGATGCCGGGGGCTTGCCAGCTGTCATGTACAGGCTCCTGGAGGAGGAGGGTCCGGGGGCAGCCGACAGGCACAGCTCGGGCACGTGGTGCTGCAAGGTACCAACGGCGTCGGCGGGACAGGCCTGGCAAACCAGCACCATCAGCGCTGCTGCGACTGGGGCCAGCTGAGGTGCAAAGCTTGTCAGCCCGACTGTCAGGGAGCAAAACGCACACTCTGAGCCTTTCCAAGGAAACCTCTGTGCCAAGCTGCAGACAGAGCAAACAAGAAAAGTTTCTACATTACAACAGGCCAGTTCCGGTTATTAAAAATGCCTCTGGAATCCAGTGCTACCAGTGGTCCAAGTTACCAACTCCTGCTCCCTGTTTACACAGGCTGCTTTGAATAAATACACAGGAAAAAGCCGCCCAAAAACTGTAAGGAAAGTGGAAGGGGGAGGCAAAAAGCAGCAAGCAGAGAAAAAATGAATTAGGAAGCCATGCAGAAGACAAGAGCCCTTCACCCCTGCAGTCCTTCGGGATTCAGGGAAGCATGCAGCTCCGCATCCAGATGGTCACCTCTTTAGCAGTGCACTACAGCACGTGCCAAATGCTGGAAATAAAAGGAGACAGCTCAGCCATATCCATCCCTGCACGAAGTAAAAATAGAGATGCCGGGAGCTGGGCACGTCTGCCTTCTTCCACGGTGATTTAAGGAGAGCAGCCATAGGCTTCAAATTACTTTTTCTGGTGACCCAGTGAGATGCCCTCTTCGGCGGAGCTGGCATCACACCCTGGGCAAGAGGAAAGCAGAGGACACACCACCACTCCCTTGCCAGTGGCAGACTGTACTTCCAAAACCCAGTCACATGCTGAGCAAGCCGAGACTCACCAGCCACCCTGCACTTCGCAGCAGCAGGGCCAGCCCCAGTCCCAAGTGACAGCTCCAGCTTCATGTCACACACCTGCTGCAACAGGTACGGAAGAGACAGCTGTCGAGGGAAGGGGATGCCGACAGCTTGGTTAGTTTGGGTTTTCTGGGGCGGGGAGGGGAAGCAGACAAGATGGATGGCAAAGCCACACTGTGTGTCTGCAGTGGCCGCATACAGCTCAAGGGACTGGGGCACAGACTCCTAATGGGCTTGGAGGGTACCCAGGACTGAAATACCCTTTGGAAAACTTGTACATGCCTGGATCCAGATAATGGGGGAGCAGAGGGGAAGAAAGTGCTGTGGGAGATGAGTGAGTCTGCATCAGAGAAGTCATTTCATGGAAACCAGCCACAGGAAACCAGAGCCCCCTTTCCTCATCCCTCTCCATCAGAGCTGCAGCAGGCAGCTATCACCACGTTTTAATTAGATTCCCTGATGCTGCCGTCTGTACACCCAGAGCTGCAGGGACCGAGAGCATCCCATAGGCTGGGAACGAACCACCTTCCCCCAGCACTGGGAGAAGGGGGCGATGGCTCGCCCTGAGCCCTGGCAGTGGGGATCTGCCTTGACAGATGGATGGGCTGTCACAGCGGCAGCCGGAGACCACCTCAACACACAGCACCGCAGCTCCACCTTGGAGTGGAACCTCTGCGTTCAACAAAGACCACAAGTTCTGGTATACCCTGAGATCTTCTGGCCCTGGATGTCAGTGATGGGTTTGGGGTTATCCACGCTGCCAGCAGAGCAGGACTAGATGGTGCTGGGCACATGGAAAGCCTGGGAGACAGCAAGACCCACAGACAGAGCAAGTTACTCTCAACCAGGTTTAGATACTGGTTAATTCCTTGAAAAGGTCCATGAAAAGTGGGCACTGCGGAAGCTGAGGCCATAAAAAAGGGGCAGGATAAGGCCTTTGTGCTGATGGTCTTTACACAAAAACGCACCAGTACACAGACACAAAGGGCTCATGTCCTCTAAGCACAAAGGCTGGAAGCTCACAAGATATGCTACTCCCTCAACGCCCAACCCTCATGCATGAATATACTGAGACACTACTAATTAAACCAACAGCTCCTAATTAATTCTCAGCTGTCCCCATCCTTCTGGGCCCATCCTGTCAGTTCCTGAGACACAAATAGTCTTGGGCATTTCACAAGCCAGCGAGGCAACAGCAGAGCTTACACTGAACGCTGAAGGCGGCAGCGGGTTTGGCACGCGGTTAAGCATTGTCTAGGGAGTTTATCATCTTCCTTCCCAAGAGCCCAGCACAGGGGCAGGAAAGGGATTCAGCCCCTAATATGGAAGGACTTGTCTAGAAGAGTAGCTCATGCTTTCCATCTCAACTCAAATCCAAGCCTGTAGCTGGGCCCCGAGAGGTGACTTGCACAGAGCTGACACACATCGAGCACCATCTCCCACACCAGCTGCGGCCTCCAGGACACGGAGGACTCGGCTGCAGCTCCCCACGACCCAGGGGACACCCCACCTCCCGCAGCCTGCCAGCCTATCGCACAACTCACCCAAAGCAGCTCTGCACGCAGGCTGCAGACAGGCTCCCGGTGAAATACCGAGACATTGCTAGTCTGACCCATCCTCATCCTTGTGCTGCTGCCTGTGGGCAATGCTCCTGCCACGCAGAACCCCAGCTGGGGCTCAGGACTACACTGCAGCCCCCTCTGCAACAGCACGAGCTTTAGCATCATTTAGCTTCCAGGAGCAAGATCTGCTGCCCGGCCATTCCTTACTCAGGTTAGCACTTGCCCTCTGCACCCTGCAAGCAGCTGGACCAGCCAGATCACTCACAGCAGTGGAAGGGAGAGACCCTCCCTTCCCAGCCCTGAGCTTTCCGTGAGCCCATTTCCAGGACGGCAGGGCCAGCCCTGCAAGCCCAAGCTCAGCAAAACCCATCCTATGGGCCACAAGTGCCTGTTCTCCCTGGCTGTAGCACCAGCCCTGTATTTGCCTGCTGCCAGGCTCAGGCAGGACCCATCCAGGTCTCCCACAGAACCTGCAGGAAGCCCAGACCCACCTCACCCAGCCTCACAGCAGGAAGGCCAGGCCACCTCCCCCTGCCTGTAAAAACTCCGCCTGCAGCAACAACAGGGGAGTGACAGCTCTGCCACACAGGCAAAGTGACCCACAGCCATTATTTTGGCTACACACGAGTTATTTTAGCCAGAGCTCAGCCCATCGTGGGGAGGGGCACGTCCATGCAGGTAGCGTCTGCACATAGAGGATGTCCTCACTGTAGCAAAGGCCGAAGTCTCCAAAGGGAGACTGGGCAGATACGTGCCTGTAGAAAAGCGGAGTAGCAAATCTTCTCCAAGTTCTTCCCCTGGCAGGTTGATCCTCTCCTCTCTGCAAGCACTTTCTTCCATTAGGTTGAGAGCAACAGGGAAACCTACATTTTCCAGTTCCTCCCCAAAGTCAGGGGTCAATGTACATCCCAAGAGAAGAAAGCCAACTCCTGGGCTCCTGTTTAGAACAAACTCCTGTTCAAATTGAAGGCTTTTCTCCCTTGTAGAGCTGTCAGGTTTATTTATAGCATCACAGCGTTTTATCAGCACGCTGGCTGCCCTGGGAAGAAGAGGGTCATCTCGAACATCTGGAATGAAATCACCAGTTGAGCACATTTAACAAGCCTGTCTTTGCACATGTCGGGCTGCAGGTGGAAAACTCACCCGCAAACAAGGCCGCATAGGCCGCGGGAGGGGGACATCCACATGCCACCGAGTCTGTGCCTTGGATCTGCCAGTCCTGCTGCCAAAGGCAAGCGCAGCTCCTTAGCAACAGGCATGGAACACTGCAGCATCCACGTGCAGGGCACCCCATCCAGCCCCTCACCCCAATCCCCATCACACTACTGCTGCCACAACCACCTCACATGCTCCAGAAAGGACCCCCCCCAGCACCCTCCTTCTCCAAAAATGCCTC
>NW_010261467.1:28003-33841 GCF_000690775.1 Eurypyga helias
GGGGGTATTTTTAAGCTTCAGATTGATGTATATCCCAGTGCTGTGCCCAAACAGCTGCAGAAGAGAGGTAGGGAGGAACGGGGTTACTCTGCCTTGGGAGCCCACCAAGGTAGAGGTGGTTGCACCGCAACAGCCGGGCAGCACAGTCTGGGCACGAGGCCTGGCAGGGATGTACAGCCACACAGCTATCGCTCCCCTCGCCGTGCCACTTGCTCTCCGGAGGCACCGGAGCCAGGCTGCCAACCAACACACCCACGGGCTTCCTGCAGGAACAGTCCAAGCAGGGCCTGGGACAGGCAATATCCCTCGATGGTGGCGACGGAGGAAACAGGGAAGAAGAAAGTTGTACCTGGGGTCAGTTTTGGGAGCCCAAACTCTTGCTCCATCCTATACAGGTGGCATAGCCCAGCAGAACTGCTCCACACAATGTCTGCTGCCACACACGGGATGGGGGTTGGCAATACCACCCTTGGGTCCTCGTGCAAGGAGAGCAAAGCTGCAAGCATGCAAGGCCAGGCTGGATGAGGCTGGGAGCAACCTGGTCTAGTGGAAGGTGTCCCTGCCCATGGCAAGGGGGTTGGAACTGGGTGGTCTTTAAGGTCCCTTCCAACCCAAACCATTCCATGAGTCTGTGGCTGAGCACCACCACAGCAGCATGCTGAGGGACCAGCCCCTTCCTCCCAAGCTAGGATGGCAGATGTCCCTGGCGCGCTGGGAACAGCCACATCAGACAGCAGTACAGCAGGCACTGCGGAGAAGCCAAGTATTTGGCAGCGAGAGGCTGATCTCACAGCTCACTACAAATATCTCCATGCCAGCCACCCACCTCAGCTGCACTGCCAGCATTCACAGCCCTCTCTCCTAATACCCATCCCTCTGAGAATGGGAGGGGAAGCGCAGAAGGTTGCAGAGGAGCAGAAGGCTGTAGGAGACGGTGGCAGCATTTCATGTGGATCTTCAACCACTGGTATGTGAAGCCAACTTTCAGTCTCAAGAAAACTTCTTTCCTTTCTACTTCTCTGGACAGAAATTCAGAGGGGGAAACTCTGACCTGTTTGGAGACAAGCATGCCTGCCCTCCTTCTAGAGCTAGGCTTGAGAGTCGCTTCTGTTCACCCCATCCACAAGAGACATCTGTGCTTTTAGGAGGATGGGACCAAGCTCCAGGCAAGGCTTGCAGCAAGAGTCCCACACTGGCTAAGAGCATCTCAGCTTATTTTCTGAGATCTGCTGGGTAACACCACCTCTGTCACTGCCTGCGCTCCTGCCTCCTCACCCTCCTTCCTGCACAGAGCTCGGCACAGCCCAGGTCCCTATGTCACCCCTGCCCACGGCCCAGAGCAGTTACACCCAGCTCCACGGGGCTGCAGGCTGCCTCTGAGCAGGGGATGCTGCCAGCTTGGTAGAGACACATCGTGTATTTAGGATCTCAGTGAGGTCCAGGAGTTTTATTCACGATCCCCTGAAAACGGCAGACCCTAATTCACTGCCCTCCTTCCCAGGGGACCTGGGCAACTTCAACTTGCCTTTTGTTAGCCCTGGGCAACCTGAATTTAAGCAACCTATGCTTTCCAAAGCAAAACAAGGCTGCAGATACATAAGCAGTCTGAGCATCTTAATCTCCAGTGCTTGGCCCCCAGAACAGCCCTGTGGGAGGGGAATGCAAGTCCCAGATGCCCAACATGCAGGCAGACACGTGGAGCAGAGCCAGCAGCTCGCCCCGGCTCACAGGAATGCTGATGGGTGCCAGAACCTGCCAGCACTCAACACTTCAGCCAGCCAGAGACCACAGCCTCCCTTCCCCAGGCTGAGCAGCGCTGAAACAGAAAAGAGGAACCTCTTATTTTATAGCTTGCCCAGACTGAGAGAGGTTTCCACCCAGCACTTAGCACTACTTTAGGCCAAAGCAGTTAAAATATTCTGGTACACTTCACTTGGCTGTCTAAAAAAGGAAGAACCGGGCAAGAAACCCCACTGCAATCTACCACACAGCGCTGCAGGTCCCAGGAGGCATTTGCTCCATGCTTTAAGTCCAGTCAGGTCCTCGCTGTAGCTAAGTGCCCCTTTAAACTCGCTCACAAACTCGATTGTTCTCTCTCAGCAAGTGCAAAGCCGGTTGGCAGAACAAGGCACAACAGGAGGCCGAGCTCTCTGATGTCCTGGGAACACACCTCTGTTTGCGACCACCACCAGCTCCGCTCTGTTCTTCCCACACCCCGGAGCAGGTTTAACGAGCTCTCCCCCCCCCAGCCCCTCCGTCCCGCCGCAGGAGCATCGCCACTCCGTGCTGGGTGCGAAAGCCGCTGCAGGCAGATAAACAGCCCACTGATCAGGTTTCTCTACTCACCACAAAGGGGTTGATTCACCAGAGCTGACTCCCTTTTCAGGCTCTTTCTAAATAAGAGCTTCAAAGAGTTCTGGAAATTCATGCTTAACAGGCTTACTGTAATGCCGTGCTCCCGTGGGCCAGGCTCTGCTGCGGGACTGCGTCACGCTCCTCTTCTGACACTCAGATCACTTGTCTAGGAGTTAAGGCTAGAACAAGTCCTGTTGGCCGATGCCCATTTTGGCAGATGCCCATTGCCACACAAAACACGGCCTGACATGGATCATCTGGTCTTCTCGGCACGGCCAGGCCTGCAGAGGCAGCAGAGATGCTCAGGAGAGGAGGTGACACTCCTCCACCCCCTCCTGGGGCTACAGGCACATTCCTGGGCACGAACTCCCCAGCACTCGCTCCCTGTGCTGAGAGGAGAACTGGCAAAGTCAGCTCAGCACCTGCTCAGCCAGAAAAAGGCCTGGTTTGGGCTGGACACCCCCCACCACACACCCCCGGGGCTGAAAGGATTCAGCACAGGCAGCACTGCTACAACCAAGCATCCTCAGCCAGCCTGTCTCCGGGGCACTGAGCAGCACTAAAGCAGGTTCAGGACTGCTCAGCCATCCTGAAACAAGAGTTTCAATGTGAGGGGTTGGAGCCCGCACACAAGGAGAGATGAGCACGGGGGACAAGCAACCGCGCGTAACTCCGCACCACGGCTCACCCACCCTGCCCAACACGCGCGTCAGCAGCTACGGTTTGCTGAGACACCTCCAAATGATTTAGCACTGCTGCAGCTCCCAAGCACGAGCCCGGAGCCAGCTCACCTCCTCCTCGCAGGGGAGGTTTCAAGAGCATTTTCCTGAAAAGCCTTATTTATAAGCAGTTGAGCAACCCTGCATTGACTGACGCCTTGTTCCGCCCGGGGACGGGCGCAGGCAGGTTCTCGGGTGGGCAGGCAGCAGGTGCAGCGTGGGACGGCACGACGGGAGCTCCCAGCCTCGCCTCACCTGCTCCCCGCCAAAGATCTCGCACGCCGCAGCCAGCTCTCCAGCACTGCTTTTGCACGTCTCGGTTGTCAAGAAATCCCCCTCCCCCAGTGTCTTCGGAGAAAGCAGCCAGAATCCACTTCATTCTGCGTAAGAGCTGCTCCTATGATTTTCTTTGATGCCATTCAGTGCAAGCAGCTGGATTCTCTATTTATAGCAAGATCATCAGTTTGGAAAAATGACTTATGTTCTTGTTATTACCAGAGCACCAGATACATAACAAATCCCTGCTATGCTACGAGTGCTACACGTTGGTAAAGCCGTCCCCAGGGTCAGGCTGGACACATGCAGGGGTCCAAGCACACGGCAAACAGGACAGAGCAAAACCGTCCCATGCTGACGCTCCCAGTCAAGCAGGCACCGACTCACACCCACACACTGAGCTTTCCTCCCTGGAGATGTTGCCTTCCAAGCCAGTTTTATTCCAGTCCTGTTGCAGGGAGGATTTGGGATTGGGGCGGGTGCATTTGGGAGGGATGGAGAGCGAGCTGCTGCAGCATCGCTACCTCTGACCCGAGCTGCTGGAGGCAGAACGACCGAGAGCACGGTTCCGTCAGCGAGAACAAAGGGTTGGAAGTTACAAGCATTAGTGCTCCAGAAATGATTCATCCTTCTTGGAAACAGCCTTTTTGCTACGGATATCTGATAAGTTCCGTTTTTTAATCGAGATTATGGTGCTCAAAGGTCAGGGTGTTTTTACACTAGGTCTCTGAATAATTGCAGACTGCCACTAGCTTGCCACCCTCACCTTGTCAAGGAGGTCAAAGGCAGCATCCACCCTTACCTCAGGACACCCCCATATCCCTTCCACTGCCATCATCCAGCATCTCGGGGTCCCAATACACTTGTGGGAGTTTGCTAAAGCCGTTCAATGGCACTGACCACCCTTCTGAAGGCACCACCTGAGGCTGGACAAAGCAGTGCCCAGCCACAGCTAAGTACTTTTCTGGTGAAAAACCTCTATCCACAACCTTATTCACAGCAGAACACCCAGCTCACACTTGGCACTGGCACCCCATCAGCTAGTCTGAACTGGCCAAAGAGAGCTGGGGGATAAAGGCCTGCACACCTCTGTGGTCTGAACCCATTTCCCTTCCCATTTCAGATCCTAAATACGACCCAGGGACTCAGAGCACACGCAAGGCACAACTGTGCACAGACAAAAATCCGCTGACTGGCAGCAGTCTGGTCCTTTGGTGATTTTCTCCTCTCCTAAGCACTTTGCACTTCCACACCAGAGATTTGAAGAGCGACAGATTTTAGGAGCAACACAAAGAGGTAATTAACTACCACAGCAATCCCTGTCGCCAGACTTTAGAGGTCACAACAGTAGGCTACGGGCTGTACATTGGCTATCTCGGCAATCAGCCCTCAAGAGGCACCAACCCAAAACCCAGCCCCTGGTGTGCTTGCCAGGCTGTTTCAGGGACATCTGCCCCAAGCAGGAGGAGGAAAGACATGCCCCAGTGCCTGGCAGAGCACCTTTCTCCATGCTTTTGCACAGGTCAGATCTGCACCAGCCTCGCAGCACAACCCAACCACCCCGCTGCCCTTCTCTTGCAAGGAGGCCCCAACACCCCCTTCTCCAGAGAGCAGAGGGTGGTCTGCATGTCTGTCCCACTCCTCCTGGCCATGACAGCCTCTAGCAAGACTTCACCAAGTCAAGCAGCAGCTATGTGGCTTCTCCAGAGGTACTTCGTCCTTGAGGAAGACTTTCAGCAAAAGGTATCCCACCACATGCCATGAGCCGGGCATGCCCGTCCACGCACCCACACCTCCCTCGGCAGAGGGGCTGGCCCCAGCCACCACCCTCCCTGGCTGCTCCCCCTCACCCAACCCAGCCTGCGGGGCTGTGGGATAAGGACCTGCCCCCAGAGGCAAGGGATGTAAACCCTCTGACTCCTTCCTTCCAGCCAGGGAACTTCCCAGCTGCCTACCTGACTCCAGCCCCAAAAGACAAGCCACATCTCTGCCAGCTCTGCACTGCCCCAGGGAAGGAATAAGGACTCACACCCCGTTTGTCACACTTGGAAGCAAATCAGACAGACAGAACTCCGCCCCACCTGCTCTCCCATTTTGTTAAAATTGAGAGGGGAGACCACGGCGTGTCTTCTCGCCAAGGAAAGCGGCAAACAGTTTTTTGGCTGAGCACAAGCGGTGCGCGGGTGGGGGCAGCGGTAGAGAGAGGCACACACTGCAGTGATGAGCAAAACAATCTCGTGATTAGTTATTGACTCCAGGGGAGTTGGAGCTCGAGCAGCAAGCCAGCCAGGAGAGCAAAAATCCCTCTTTTGTTCCACAGCCTCAGACAGACTTGGCCACACAGCTCCCTGCAGTCTCGCTCCAGACAATGAGCAAAGAAAGTTAATCCACTTCCCCTACAGCAGAGGCCATGCAGCCCGCTGGAGCCATGCTGCGGACCGATCCGCGAGCATTCCTGCGCACCGGTGCCCGTCTTGTCTCATCCTGG
>NW_010261467.1:33855-37464 GCF_000690775.1 Eurypyga helias
TTGCCTCATCCTGGCACCCGCCGCCTCCAGCGAATGCCAGACGGCTCGAGGAACCTCACCAGGCACTGCTGGTATCGCTGGCGATAGCAGCGGCTTTGCATCTGCTCCGGCCTTCCCAACCCACCAGGCGCTAGCTCAGCTCCGCAGGCACCGCACACCCTGCTCCAGGGACCGGCCGTGGGGTCTCTCCCACCCCAGTGACTTAGAGGTGCCGTATGCTGCCAGGCACAGAAATTGCAAATCCACCTTTACAAAAGACAGACTTCCATCTGGAGACACAGCAAGCTTCAGGCTGCTAACCAGGCACAGAATCCACCCTTTCAACATCACTTTCCGAAGCAGCCCACAGCCCTTCTGCAGAGCAACGCTCTCCTGTGTTCCAGAGGTCGAGTGGTACAGAGGATCGTGGCCAACAGAGTCCTTCATTGTCACCTCTTTGCCCCAGGAAGGGCACAGGTTACACGCACGTCAGAAGCGTCCTGCACGTCAGCCAAACCCAAACTTCCTCCCAGTGCCCTCCTAGGGAAACAGAAGTCATCTTTTAGTTAGGACACAGGGCTTGGGATTCGAATAACCTGCTTTTCAACCCTCTTCTTCACCACCAGCTTTCTGGGTTCTCCATATGAGAAGTGAGAATATTTACCACCTTTAAGATGAGAGAAGGAAATTGTGTTTCACGGGCTCTCTGCTCTGCAGAAATGGGAATTTTGTACCTGGTATTTCTAGAGCATGAGCAGACATCAGTACTTGTGTCTGGAGCTTTGTAGTTCAAGGGCATGATTTTAAAGTCAAGTCATCACCACATAAACCTGGACAGCTAAATAATAGAGTGGAGAAAAGCGAAGTGCTGAAATCTGCTCCGGAAAGCACTTGCAGTTTCTTTACTCCTAGTGACCTGGGAGAGAGGGCTGTTATTTTAACATTACACTTTTGCCACGAGAAGCCTGGCTGAATGGCAGGCAGCAGGACTGAAATAATCTGCATGGTCCCTGGAAGCTGCCGAGTTAAGAGGAAAGTGCTCCAGCACCCCTGAGAAGCACAAGCCTTTGTTCCAGCACACTCCTGCCAGCGACCGGGGCTGCCTGCCCTGCTCTGAACAAACTTATTTCCCTCCTCCCTCCCCCCAAATTAACTCCATCTCCAGCTGTCCTAGCGCCAGCTTCCTGTTAAGATTAATTATTCTTTGTACACCCTGTTTGATGATTTACCCAGCAAGCCAGGCACAATGATTAGGAATTCTGCATTCCCATCAGCGCTCTCCCCCGAGGCTCGGAAGTTTTTGGGGAAGGACGTTCACCCTGGCACAGCCCTGGGGAGAAGGCTGCCTCCCCTGAAGGTCCACCGAAGGCCAGTCGTCTTTTGCGATGCTGCCACACGGTCAGCTGAAGAAGATGTGCTGCTGAAGAGCCATTACTGCTAGTCAGCCGGGCTGGCATGGAAGACAGCGTAGGTGGGAGCATTTATTATCCCAAAAGGCGTGTCTCCAGTTACGCTTTCCTATGACCCAAGATTTCTGGCGTGTTTAGCAAGGCAGAACGAGCTTTGTTTGTTTGTACTGCCCACCTTTCAGAAGGTGCAATTTCCAAGGGCCATAAAACGAGTTACCGTGTGAAGTAGTCATCTACAGGCTTGTTTGCGTTTGCGATCTTCAAAACCACAACACTGAGACGCCACCGCACCAGCCGGTCCCGCTCAGGAAATGGAAAGCTCCAAGCCTCGGTGCCGTGAGCCAGACTGCAACGGGCAAGGCCTTCTCAGCCTAATAAACAGCTCCCAGGAGAAGACACGAAGTCACTGCTGGTCGCAGAAGGTGTACATCATGTGTGACACAAATCGATGCCACCCTCCTCTCCCCACCCCTCAGCGGAGAGCCACAGCACGGCAGAGCTTGTCTGATCCCTCTGCTGAGCTCCTGGAGCTCAACAGGGCTGGCCGGTCCCTCTGAGGCTGCTTTTCAGCAAGTAGTTGCCTGCTCTCACACCAAGAAAGATGTTTTGGCAGCTACACAAGCCTGCTCCCCTGAGAGCGAGATGCTTCCTTCAGCCAGAAGGAAGGGGATATCCCCAGCCCCGACATGGAGGGTTTCAACACCCGAGACCGTAAGATACAGAGCAGCCGGAGGACAGGCAGCAAGGAGTCACCTTGTGCGCCCCAGACACTGGTGTCACATCCCTGTGTCACTTATTTGGGCAGGTTCATACACCCATTACGGAAAGTTTCCACACCAGCTTGTAAAGGATATTTTCGGGGAACTCACCCCAAAACAGCCGCTCAGGTCACCTCTGCATAGAAGCAGAAGGAACAGCCACACACAGCTCACCTCGGATCTTGGCTCAACGCTCCTGCCAGCTCTCCTAGAGCCCCGCTCAGCTGCCCCTGCTTCTCACCAAAACCCCTGCATGAGCATCCAAGGGTAAAACCCCTCCTGGCTTCAGGAACAATACTTACGCCCGGCCCCAAAGTCTCAGAGTCAAAGCAATGAGGAAGCAGAAAGAAGGTCCAGAACAAAGAGACACCTTCCTCCTTCCCCACAACAGCACACCAGGAGGCAACGGAGTTCTGGCACAGAGGAGAATCCAGCAGTTCTTGTCCAAGATGGGAGTTGTACAGGCAACAGCCAGGTGTAACCGTGGCCAGCTGGCAGAGCAAGGGGCCAGCACAACCAAGCCCTGCAAGGCCAAACGCTCTCGTCTCGCCCAGGAGGTGCTTTCAGGAGCAGAGGTCAGTGACGGGCTGAGGATGGAAGTCAGCCACACTCTTAAAATCATCTTTGCTGGAAGCACAGCTGGGAGCACCCGCCAAAGAGATAAACGCTGGATGTGCAACTGGTTTGCTCTGACAGGAGTTAAACGGGGTACAAGTCTGTGCTTGTCCTAGATATTTTCTTCCTGAGGACGCTTCCAAAAAGCTATTGCAGACAACTGGGAGAGGTGCTCACAAAAGCAAGACGTAGGCAAGCACAGGCACCATCAGCCAGGCTGACGTCTCTGTTCAAGAGACTTTGCATTTTGCATTCTTTGGTCTTTTCTTCCCCCCAATAATTTCTGACAAAGGAAGAAGCATGCACACAAGGAGAAGCAAGACAACCTCAGGGAAAACAGCAAATCAGTTTGCATTTCCATGGCACTGAGCACAAAACTAACTTGTAAAAGCAAATGACTTCTCTAGGGTGGGGGAGCAAGGTCCCAGTTTGGAAGATCCAACCGAGCAGCTCTTCTCCCGAGTCCATCCCCATCCCCCTGTTCTGACGAACTGCACCAGCTGCCAACAGGGCCTGGGTCTCGCTTGGAGCAACAGCTCGTACGCACCCCTGACACCTCCAGCCCCGGAGCAGCGGAAGCGGAGACCCGCTGCCGGCCCCACGGGCAGGCACGCTCCCCGCAGCACACAGGGCTGCGCACTCGGCCTGGACATCTCCCAAACCGATACTCCCACAACTCACAACGTCCAAGTTCATCCGAGAGGTTACGAAACGCTTCTCGTCGCGGGCTTCGCTTGCCAACGGCCGAGCACCCCTTGTGCTGGGGCAGCCGGGACACCGCATCACCCGTCTCCTGCCGGTCTCCCACCGCCCTGCCCTATGGAACACGCGTTTCGGCGCTCGGAGGG